>NC_041386.1:41553173-41671333 GCF_002162155.2 Triticum dicoccoides
GGGGGGAGAGAAGGAAAGGGGGGGCGCCGCCCCTCCCTCCTTGTCCAATTCGGACTAGGGGGAGAGGGGGCGCGCGGCCTGCCCTGGCAGCCCCTTCCTCTTCTCCACTTTAGGCCCATGAGGCCCATTAACCCCCCGGGGGGTTCCGGTAACCCCCCGGTGCTCCGGTTTTATCCGAAACTTCTCCGGAACCCTTCTGTGTCCGAATATAGTCGTCCAATATATCAATCTTTATGTCTCGACCATTTCGAGACTCCTCGTCATGTCCGTGATCACATACGGGACTCCGAACTAACTTCGGTACATCAAAATGCATAAACTCACAATAACTGTCATCGTAACGTTAAGCGTGCGGACCCTACGGTTCGAGAACAATGTAGACATGACTGAGACAAATCTCCGGCCAATAACCAATAGCGGGACCTGGATGCCCATATTGGCTCCTACATATTCTACGAAGATCTTTATCGGTCAGACCGCATAACAACATACGTTGTTCCCTTTGTCATCGGTATGTTACTTGCCCGAGATTTGATCGTCGGTATCCAATACCTAGTTCAATCTCGTTACCGGCAAGTCTCTTTACTCGTTCCGTAATACATCATCTCACAACTAACATATTAGTTGTAATGCTTGCAAGGCTTATGTGATGTGCATTACCGAGAGGGCCCAGAGATACCTCTTCGACAATCGGAGTGACAAATCCTAATCTCGAAATACGCCAACCCAACATCTACCTTTGGAGACACCTGTAATGCTCCTTTATAATCACCCAGTTACGTTGTGACGTTTGGTAGCACCCAAAGTGTTCCTCCGGTAAACGGGAGTTGCATAATCTCATAGTCATAGGAACATGTATAAGTCATGAAGAAAGCAATAGCAACATACTAAACGATCGAGTGCTAAGCTAACGGAATGGGTCAAGTCGATCACATCATTCTCCTAATGATGTGATCCCGTCAATCAAATAACAACTCTTTGTCTATGGTTAGGAAACATAACCATCTTTGATTAACGAGCTAGTCAAGTAGAGGCATACTAGTGACACTTTGTTTGTCTATGTATTCACACATGTATTATGTTTCCGGTTAATACAATTCTAGCATGAATAATAAACATTTATCATGAAATAAGGAAATAAATAATAACTTTATTATTGCCTCTAGGGCATATTTCCTTCAAAGATATCCGGCACCTCTGGGTCTCCGGAGGAAGCCGCAGGAGTACGGTCACCCTTTGAAGGGATTCGTTTATTTGTATCCGGCCGCATTCCGAATTGCTCGGGGTCTTCATTGTTGTTCCCCGGACTCTGGACCATCGAAGTATCACCTTCGTGTATCCCTTGCACCACTTGTTGGTCAGGGGAGACCCTCAGCGGCGACACCTCAAGGTTGTCTGCCCTATTGGACGGAGAAGCCAGTGGTGGCGTCTCGCTTTCCATCATCTCCGGGAGAAGGTCCCCCGAGGAGGAGGATTGTCGAAGGGGAATGCGCGCTGAGCTGCAAAAAAATATATATTCCAGGCATCATAAGAAAAGAACGGGATAGGTTTAAAACAACACTGTTCACTTACGATTTGGCCAGAGGCTCGTCCTCGTCATGAGACTGCGCTTCGACGTCCTCCAGGCCCGGGCCGCCCTCCGGAGGCATCTTGCCTTGCTTAGGAGCCCGCTTCTCCCAATCTTCGGAGGCGGCCCTCTTCTTCCTGGGAAGGAAGGAGATAGTGCTCCCCCTTCATTTTTGTCTTCGGATGAGGGGATTTTTATTCCACCGGACACAAAGTCCGAGGTTACCTATGAATAGAGGTCATCCTTGGTCCGGTTGCCCTCTGCCTCGTCCTCCTTCTCCGGCATCGGGTATGGTGCTGGGGCTAGCATCCTTGTTAGGACCGGATTCGCTGGACCATCGGGCAGAGGGGCCGAACACATAATCAGTTCCGCCTTCTTTATCCAGCCCTGGAAAAAGATAGCTTGCTTAGTATCGTATTACTTTATGCATGACCACAAAGTATTCGAAAGCCAAGTGCTTACCGGGGTATCCGGACGATTACAGTTAAGGCCAACGTCCTCAGCAGTATCCGGCCAATGTTTCCGCTTCCCGAAAAATAGCTTCCACATCCCTTCGTGTGTGGCATCGAAGAAGTGTTGGAGGGTCTGTGGTCCCTCTGGATTAAACTCACACATACGGCGAGGCCTGCGCTGGCAGGGCAGGATTCGGTGAACTAACGTCACTTGGATCACACTGAAGAGATCGATATCTCTCTCGAGGAGGGTCCGAATGCGGCTTTGTAAGGTCTGCACTTCATCCACTAATCCCCAGTCTAGCCCCTTTGTTGACCCATGACGCGAGCTGTAACAGTGGGCTGGGACGGAAGGTGGGGGCAGCTACCCACTTAGCACTGCGGGGCTCTGTAATATAAAACCACTCCCACTGCCAGTAATTGGAAGCCTCGAAAAAAGAACCTTTTGGCCAGGGAGTGTTGGCGAGTTGGCTGATTGTAGCACCGCCGCACTCCGCCTGTTCCCCGTCGACTACCTTCGGCTTCACACCAAAGGTTTTGAGCCATAAGCCGAAGTGTGGGGGGGATTCGAAGGAAGGCCTCACATGTAATGATAAACACTGAGACATGGAGGATAGAGTTCGGGGCAAGATCGTGAAAATCTAATCCGTAATAAAACATTAGCCCTCGGACAAAGGGGTGAAGAGCAAACCCTAACCCCTGGAGGAAGTGGGAGACGAATACCACCCTCTCGCTGGATCTGGGGGTCGGGATAACTTGTCCTTGAGCAGGAAGATGGTGGTTGATCTCTACGGTCAGATATCTGGCCGCCCGAAGCTTTGTGATATCCTCCTTTGTAATAGAGGAAGCCACCCATCGGCCTTGGGACATAGATCCGGACATGATGGGAAGGCTGAAAGCAATGTAGTCGAACCTTGGGTGCTGGAACTCGGGGTTGGGGAGGCATAGGAGAGGTTTGGCATAAAAAGACGGCCCTTGGTTCCTTTATATACACCTCCGGTATTGAACGTCTCCTCCTAAGCCTAGGAACCTGCCTATTTCTGAGGAATCTTTCTCACAGGACGGTTAGGTTACCCACGCTCATATTGATGAAAATCCCATAATAAGGGGACACAATCTCTGCTTTGACAAGACGTGCCAATGACAACCGCGTCTCGAAACGTGGGGCGAAAAACGGTCCAAAATTATGACCGGACAAGCGTGACGTCACCAAAGTTGTCAGCAGATTGGACTCGTGTGTTATTATATTCTCTCTGCGGTTGTGTGCGGCGTGTGTTACAGGTCCGGACACGATCAATTCGTCTGGAGACTATTCGGGAGTTCGGAAGGAGGAACCCGCCTTGCAATGCTGAAGACAGCACTACGCGCCAGATACCTTGTCATTGAAGCCAGGTTCAGGGGCTACTGAGGGAGTCCTGGACTAAGGGGTCCTCGGGTGTCCGACCTGTTATCTATGGGCCGGACTGATGGGCTGTGAAGATATGAAGACCGAAGACTGTACCCGTGTCCGGATGGGACTCTCCTTGGCATGGAAGCTAAGCTTCGCAAACAACTATGAAGATTCCCTCTTATGTAACCGACTCTATGTAACCCTAGATCCCCCTGGTGTCTATATAAACCAGAGGGTGTAGTCCGGAAAGGATATACTCAATACCTTAGTCATACATGCTAGGCTTCTAGGGTTTAGCCATTACGATCTCGGGGTAGATCAACTCTTGTAATACTCATATTCATCAATATCAATCAAGCAGGACGTAGTGTATTACCTCCATCAAGAAGGCCTGAACCTGGGTAAAACTTTGTGTCCCCTGTCTCCTGTTACCATCAACCTTAGACGCACAGTTCGGGACCCCCTACCAGACATCCACCGGTTTTGACACCGACACCCCACCCAATTCGGATTGGGATTGGGGGGGGGCCTCCTATGCTTCCTTCCCCTGTCTCCCACTACGGCCCAATAAGGCCCATATACTTCCCGGTGGGTTCCGGTAACTTCCCGGTACTCCGGTAAATGCCCGAACTTACCCGGAACCATTCCAATGTTCAAACATGGCCATCCAATATATCGATCTTTACGTCTCGACCATTCGAGACTCCTCGTCATGCCCGTGATCACATCCGGGACTCCTAACAACCTTTAGTACATGAAAACACATAAACTCATAATACCGATCGTCACCGAACGTTAAGCGTGCGGACCTTACGGGTTCGAGAACTATGTAGACATGACCGAGACTCATCTCCGGTCAATAACCAATAGCGGAACCTGGATGCTCATATTGGTTCCTACATATTCTACGAAGATCTTTACCGGTCAAACCGCATAACAACATACGTTGTTCCCTTTGTCATCAGTATGTTACTTGCCCGAGAGTTGATCGTCGGTATCATCATACCTAGTTCAATATCGTTACCGGTAAGTCTCTTTACTCGTTCCGTAATGCTACATCCCGTAACTAACTCATTAGTCACATTGCTTGCAAGTCTTATAGTGATGTGTATTACCGAGAGGGCCCAGAGATACCTCTCAGATACACGGAGTGACAAATCCTAATCTCGATCTATGCCAACTCAACAAACACCATCGGAGACACCTGTAGAGCATATTTATAGTCACCCAGTTACGTTGTGACATTTGATAGCACACTAAGTGTTCCTTCGGTATTCAGGAGTCGCATAATCTCATAGTCATAGGAACATGTATAAGTTATGGATAAAGCAATAGCAGTAAACTAAACGATCATCGTGCTAAGCTAACGGATGTGTCAAGTCAGTCACATCATTCTCTAATATGTGATCCCGTTTATTAAATGACAACTTTTTGTCCATGGCTAGGAAACTTAACCATCTTTGTTTAACGAGCTAGTCAAGTAGAGGCATACTAGTGACACTCTGTTTGTCTGTGTATTCACACATGTATCAGGTTTCCGGTTAATACAATTCTAGCATGAATAATAAACATTTATCATGATATAAGGAAATATAAATAATAACTTTATTATTGCCTCTAGAGCATATTTCCTTCAATGCACCCTCGTGAAAAGAAACCTAAAAGTGGCAAGGGTATCTCCGACGTCGTCCCTAAATCCAACTCATGGACACGGATATCCAACACTATATAAAAAGTAGAGTTGGTGATGATGGTGTGCTTGCCATCCTGTAATATAGACCGTCCGATATATATCTAACGGATAGGAAGGAGGCTATGACAATTTACCCACACTCCTCTTCACATTTGCAGATAAGGCCATCCCTCGTTCATCCTTTTCTCCCACAAAATAAACTACTCATACAAATGTATCTTCATGTTCCGTGCAACGCACGGGCATCTTGCTAGTCCAACACTATATCTCAAATGTCTGTCTCTATAAACTTTTTTTAAAAATAGCCTTGTGCCAAACACTTCATATAAGGGCATCTCCAACAGTAACCTGTAAATTTTCTCCGGCATATGTTCACGTACAGTGGGGGACCAGTCCACGTACACGGAGGCGGGAGGCCGACATCCAACGCTAGCCGCATATATTTCAAACTCTTTTTCAACATACTGGATGAAATTCATGCAAACACGGCCGAATTTCATACAAACATGACGGATTTAATTACATTTCAAATATTTATAACAAAAAAAGACCCGCCCCTAAACATATCCTACGGCGGTGTCGCGGTCTGTGCCCTCGATCGGCAGGTCGCTTCAATGGCGGAGGCAGTGAGAGGCCGCATCCGCCCTGAAGCGTCTTCAATGTTGAGCGGTGTGCTCTACAGCGGCATGGACGCGAGCAGCTGGCGTCGCGCGGGAGCGCGTGGGGGAGGTGGGAGGGGTTTTTGACGGGCTAGGACGGTCAGAAGCGGGCTTGGCATCGGTTTGGACTCCCGCAAACCTCCACACGTCTGTCTCCATTTTACAGGAGAAATCACGTCTGGAGCACCGCACAGACTGATACAGAACTACGTTAAATGGCTTCGGCGGTCCAGACAGCATGATCCGAACGGTTACGGAAGGTTGGCGGGTTCTCCTTGAAGATGCCCTAACATAACTAGTGTGCTTCACTGGTTGTTAGCACGTGAAGCAAGCTAAGGTTAGTGGCTTCCACCAAAGCTAAAGCACGCTGATTAGTGGTTAACGACTGAAGGAGTACTTCCTAGAAAAAAATGCACTTCTGAAAGAGAAAAATGGAAGAAAAGTCTGCTCACAGGACAATCATAAATGTTCATATACATGCATGTAGGCTCAGCTCTATAAACGCATATACCTAGATTTTACCCTTATGACACATCTTAGTCGACAAGACTTCTTCTTTCACCGAACAAACATCACTAAAAAAGACTAAAATAAATTAAAAAATGTGAGAACTTACGACGACTTCCCGATTGTCTACTACAACAAGTTGTGCCCGACTCCGGTGAGGGAGGGGTGATGACGGCGGCGCGCCTTCGGCTCGTTTCAGTGATTGTAGCCGTCGTTAGGTGGTCTACGGATCTGGATGTAATTTTTATTATTTCTAGTGTTCGTTGTACTGCCGTGATGGAAGATGAATAGATTGAAAGTTTTCTCGAAAAAAAAATGTGAGAACTTAGATTCTGATGGACTGCTTCCATCATAATCTAAGCTACGTCCATTGGGAGAAGAGTCTTCCCGTTGTAATCAAGTGGTAAAGGTAAATTCGTGCACGACTCTTGAGTTAAGCTCGACCGATGACTCAACCTGATCTCAAACTGAAAAAAAAGAAGATAAAACTGTCCCTCTGGGATGATTGTTTAGTCGATGCCACATTCTGTTACGCACAACCGCCGTGCATCGTGTCCACAAACAAACTAAAGCACTCCACACCAAAATATACGGTGCGATTTTCTCCGACGCGTTGCTTGAAGCAACTACTCCATCTCCATGGCGGTTCTTCTGGATTTTCCAGAGTTTCATTCAAAAGGAGGAGGTAAATACAGTAGATCTTTCTTCTTCTTGGAGTAAAACACACAATTTCCATTTTATTTTTATGATTTGATTGATGCCGGACGTCGAAAAAGGCAGTTAATGTTGGATTTATATTAAAGAAAAAAAAGTTTGGATTAGGAAATGGAGCTATAAATTCGTTCTGACAGAAACCAGTCCTGGTTTCACGAAGGAGTCAGAGGAACTCCCATCTCCCAACTCACTCGCCCGTCCAACCCACTCCCCGCTCGCGCACGCATCCTCCTGCGCTCCCATGGCGTCCCGCGACCTCGCCGAGAGCCTGCTCCCCGGCGGGGGCGGGGGCGGGGGCGCCTCCTCCTCGCACGACGAGTACGAGGAGCGCGCGTACGACTCGGACGACAAAGTCTCCATCTCCATCTCCGACTCGGAGCCCGACGACGACGGCGAGCCCGGCGCCGCGCGCCCTCGCCCGACCTTCTCCTGGCGGAAGCTCTGGCGCTTCACGGGACCCGGCTTCCTCATGTGCATCGGCTTCCTCGACCCGGGCAACCTCGAGGGGGACCTGCAGGCGGGCGCCGCCGCCGGGTACCAGCTCCTCTGGCTGCTGCTCTGGGCCACGGTCATGGGCGCGCTCGTTCAGCTGCTCTCCGCGCGCCTCGGGGTCGTCACCGGGAAGCACCTCGCCGAGCTCTGCCGCGAGGAGTACCCGCCCTGGGCCACGCGCGCGCTCTGGGTCATGACGGAGCTCGCGCTCGTCGGCGCCGACATACAGGAGGTCATCGGCAGCGCGATTGCCATCAAGATCCTCTCCGGGGGCATCGTGCCGCTCTGGGGCGGCGTCGTCATCACCGCCTTCGACTGGTCAGTTTGCTTCCCTGCTCCAGCTCCTGCTCCTGCTCGCGACCAGAATTAATTCACGGTCCCCATCTCTGTTCTTTTCCTCTTGGCACCCAACTCAAACTGCATAAGATTTTGGCGGCCTCTAGTTTGTTGTTGGTTGCAAATCGAGCCGCTCTGTTCTTATCTTTTTGGAGTTGTCGAGACTAGAGCTCGCGAATAAGTTGGTTCAGGTGTTCCTTTCTCTGGTAGGTAGTAAAAATCTGCGCAGCGATGGCATCTGAAGATTCGATGCGTTTCTTCGCGTAAACTGACTCTGCTTCCATTTCTTTCCCTTTTCTCGTGCTTGTCTTTGGATTCGTTCAGTTGATCAGCTCCATCTTGTTTGTTGGGTAATAAACAATATATCCAGCGTGTTTTTGGTGTGCTGTGCTTGCAGGGAATCGATCCCGAGTGTGACTGCTGCTTGTTTGCTTCCTCTTGTTGGTTTGCTGCACAGCAGTTCATAGTACTAACTTTTGGGGCAGTCCTCATCTGGTGGCTGAAAATTGCCACACAAATATAAAAGCATTTTTGGGCTAGAGGGGCTTCCCTGCTCCGTGCTAATCGAACGAAGCTGTTGTTGTTTGCACGCTTTGGTTGCTCTTTTTTTTTTGTAACATCGGCACAAAAACAAAAACAGTCTGGGCTAGAGAAACATGCAGACAAAGGAGTTCTGTTAGCTTTGTCGATATCACAACTTCACCATGTCCGAGGGTTGCAGAATGTTTGTGACCTTTTGTTCCAGCTGTGGCTTCACTCTCTTAATAATTATCAGTATAATTTTGTGTGGCTCAGGCGGCACTGCGTGTTTATTGGTCGGTTTAGTACCTTCTGTTATGTTTCTCTTTGGTCAGAGACTTGTAGTTGTTAAAGAGATTAAAATATGGACATGTGTTCTTGTCTATTATCCGTACAATTCCACTACTGCTTATTCTGAATCACTAACTGCCACAATGTTTTGGGATTTTTTGGATGGTGAGATTGATAGCAATGGAAGGAACAAAAAATGATCAAATAATTGTTTGGAGGAGTCCTGCCAAAAATTTAGGGGTGGATAATGATTAGACAAAAGTTTCTGTTTATCCTTTGTCTGCTATATGGTGGTGTTCTTCAATCCTTGTCTGTTTTTGACATCAGCTTTGTTTATGTACCACCAACTGCCTCTTTCCTTTTATGGTGAAGAACTTTTCGGCAGAACTGATATGTATTGCTATACTTTGGCTCATATGACATGTTTTTCATGCCAGCTTCATCTTTCTATTCCTGGAGAACTATGGTGTGAGAAAATTGGAAGCGTTTTTCGGCGTCTTGATTGCAACCATGGCTATATCATTTGCGATCATGTTTGGTGAAACGAAGCCTAGTGGAAAGGAGCTTCTGATCGGTAATTCTCTGTCTGATATGTTGGCAGATGCTTTTGTTTCTGATGCACTCTTGAGACGTAGAAGAATTTATTCAGTATTTTTCATAATTAGGTTTGGTGGTTCCAAAGCTAAGCTCAAAGACCATCAAACAGGCGGTTGGAATTGTGGGCTGCATCATCATGCCCCATAATGTTTTCTTGCACTCAGCGCTAGTGCAGTCCAGGAAGATTGACACAAAAAAGAAATCCCGTGTTCAAGAAGCAGTGTACTATTACAACATTGAGTCGATTCTTGCTCTCATCGTCTCTTTCTTTATTAACATCTGCGTTACAACGGTATTCGCAAAAGGATTTTATGGATCCGACAAAGCTGATAACGTAGGTCTTGAGAATGCTGGCCAGTACTTACAGGAGAAATATGGAACTGCCCTGTTTCCTGTCCTCTATATCTGGGCTATCGGGTTGTTAGCGTCTGGACAGAGCAGCACGATCACTGGCACATATGCAGGCCAATTTGTCATGGGAGGTTTCCTTAATCTTCGATTGAAGAAGTGGTTACGAGCAGTGATTACTCGAAGCTTTGCCATTATTCCGACTATGATTGTGGCTTTATTTTTTGATACTGAAGATCCTACCATGGACGTTCTGAATGAGTCGCTCAATGTTCTTCAGTCCATTCAGATTCCATTTGCACTAATTCCTCTCATCACCCTTGTTTCGAGTGAGCAGCTCATGGGGTCATTCGTGGTTGGTCCTATCACCAAAGTAAGTTTGCTTTGACTTTCTGTTATTCATAAAATTTATAGCTTTCATGCTAGCAGTGAACTTAACTAGTTCTTCAAGTGTTACATTTGCTGCTGTATGAGTTGTTGGTCGTGTCACTGCATAAGATTGTGTAATTCGTCTGAAAGGACTAAAAACCTTTTAATCCCGTAATTACCGAGCAAAGAGCCCTTAATTTCGGATCCCGATTTTACTTAAGCACCTACAGCTGTATCCATTCAATATTTTCCAACTTCGGCAGATTTTTGACCAGTTTTTTCTGTTTAATTAGTCTGCAATTATATGTTTGATGATGAAATTGTATTCATATGAGCAAAAAGATCATGAAGATATAATGTTTTTGGCGGGTGGTGATAATGTAACGTTGTAGAAATGGTAGCAATGTCCGTCCCTCGTTTGCTATGCTAACTTAAATTTGTGCTCTTGTTTAGGTGATAAGTTGGATCGTCACAATCTTTCTGATGCTCATCAACGGATACCTCATCCTGTCCTTCTACACCAACGAAGTGCGGGGCGCAGTCGTTCGTTCAAGCTTGTGCGTCGTGCTGGCTGTTTACCTCGCGTTCATCATCTACCTGATCCTGAGGAACACCACGCTGTATTCCCGCCTTCGCTCATCAGTCTCAAAGAGCTCATGAGAAAGAGTGTTAGTCATTTCATCTCCATGATGAAGAAGATGAACGGGAATGGATAGATAATATTGGGAGAAAGCTGCTCCCCAGTGTACAACCTGTACGGCTGCCTATTTGTATTAGCTCCGGGGGAGAGGTCTATATTGTATATCAGTTGCTGTTGTATAATTGTATTTGTGGATTAGCAGGCTTCCCCTTTAGGATTGGGCTAAACCAACACCAACACCAGCATACTTGAGGTGGTAAATGGTAGGCTAGTGCATGAAGTTTTACATGGTATTACCGAAAAAGGCTTTCGCCCCGCTTTATATATAAAGCACCAAACCACAAGCATCCAGTACAACGACACGCCACGCCACCGCAACACACGCACACACCTAAGACATGATACATAGGCGCTGAGCGCAACAACACCACTCCTAGCACTACCGCCCCGAAGATATGAAGCTACATATGACGAACCATGTGCTCCAAGGCGGCGCTTTCAGGAAGGATACGACGCCGGAGCGCTGCCACCGCCCGATCCAAGGATTAGAGTTTCCTCCGGAGCCGCATGACGGGCAATGAGAGCCGCGACGACGCCTTCAAGAAGGGAGCGATCTTCGCCGCCGCCGGTCCGTCCGAAGATAGAGCAGGTTTTCACCTCGGCCAACAATCACCGCCACCGAACGCCACACCCCGGCAACCACGCCGCTCACACGACCATGATGACCGGGCAGCATCAAGGCACGGGCTTTGTCCAAGAGCACCGCGCAACCACCACCACCAGGGTCGCCGCCCCAGCATCCAAGACCTCGACACCACCTAACCCGTGACCCGCCACACCCCAATGAAAGAGACGAGCGGAAAGGTCCCACCTTTCGCGCCCCTGGGCGACCCCCAGCGTCGAGACCCAATAGGTCGGCCAGAACTGGCATCCACCGACCCATCCTGCTGCCCCAAGCGCGAGATGAGCTCGGTCCTGCAGCAACGAGAGGGGGACGAGGTCAGTCCTGCTGCATCGTGCGCGAGACGAGCTCGGTCCAGCTGCATTGTGCATGAGACGAGCTCGGTCCAGCTGCATCGTGCGCGAGACGAGCTCTGTCCTACGGCAACGGGCGCGAGACGAGCGATGGACCGCAGCTGGGAGAGGGCCAGCCCTTTGATGGAAGTAGCGTTCGGGCGATGAGGAGATGGGGTGAAGGACGAGACGGTTCGAACGCAGACAAACCGACGACGGAGGAGCCGACCGTTGCCGCGGACAGAGCCATCGAGCCACCGTGAAGCCGCCACGACAACGGAAGGCCACCGAGACCTGCCCATGCCGCCGCACACGGCCGGAGCAGCAGCCACGCCCAGCCGCTGCCCATCCGCGTCGCCTGGCGAGCTCCAAGCGCCGGAGCCGTCGGGCACGCACCACCGGAACCACTGCCACTGCGCTGCCACCCCAACCAGATCTGGAAAAGCCGCCGCGGCCGCCGACTCCGACCTCCAGCCCGCACCACCACCACCATCTGCCGCGGTGCCACCACCACCTGCCGCGGCCACGACAGAGGAGGCCACCGGCAGCCCGCGTCGCCCGCAGCCCCGCCATGAGCCAGATCTGGCCGCGCAGGAGCCGCCGCCGACTCGGGCACAGGCGCGCCACCCGCCTAGCCGCCCGTTGCGGGGGGAGGGAGGGACGACAGGGAGCCGCCCCAGCCCGCCGCGCCGCCATGGAGCCCGGCCGCAGCTCCATGACCCGGCCCGGGGCTCCGGCCCGCGCCAGAAACGCCTGAGCGGGGAGACAAAGGGGGGTCCCGCCGCCGCCGGCAGCAGCCGGGCTTCGCCCGGCCACGCCCCTGGGCGGCGGTGAGGGAGGAGGAGGGAGGAGGAGGGAGCGGCGGCGAGGGATGGGGTTGGCCTCCGGCCGCCTCGCGAGAGACGACGCGGAGGCGAGTCTCGTGGATTCCCCCTATGAGTAACTTTGGTATTAGAGCCTAAGGTCTTGAGTTCAAGTCTTGGCCTTGAGCAACATGGGAGCCTAAGGTCTTGAGCAGTTTATCCAAAAATTGTTACTGCTCCCTTTTGTCCATGTATGGGCCTCTTGAGCCATACCTTTAAGTCTATCTGCGTCACACGTGAGAGGGGGTGTTGAAGTGTATATGTTGATTGTCTAGCCTTGTCCATCAGATTGGACTTTTGATTGTGTTGGCTAGTGCATGAAGCTTAATGGCTGACCGAGTGGAATCCGTCAGAACTATTTTTTGAGGGGGATGGCTGACGGAGTGGAATCCGGCAGACCCCTTGATGGAGTGATGCGACTAACCAAAAAGAGCAGGGGGAAACAGGAGACCGTAGGCAAAATTGACAAATTTGACCTATAGACGAAATCAAATCACAGAATGAACTGCCTGTGAAACTATTTCACACGGTTGACCTTTTTGTGTGACGCCCGATACTAAGGCGCCACACTACACTATGCAACGCCTCACAGATAGGCGCTACACGCCTGGCCAGCGTCGCACCCGTGTGATCCGAAAATTACTAAGTCAGTGTGCAGCGCCTAAGAGCTAGGCGCCACACTATACAGTGTAGCGCCTAGCTTCTAGGCGTTGCATTAGTGGTTGCTTCATTTTGTAGTGCAACCACTAGTGCAGCGCCTGAGAGCTAGGCGCCACACTATACAGTGCAGCGCCTAGCTCTTAGGCTCTACACAATGACTTAGCAATTTTTAGGCGGTTTGGGGTGCAACGCTGGCCAGGCATGTAGCGCCTATCTGTGAGGCGTTGCACAGTGTAGTGTGGCACCTTCGTGTCAGGCGTCACACAAAAAGATCAGCCGCATAAAATAGTTTCACGGACAGTTCATTCTGTGATTTGATTTCGTCCACGGGTCAAATTTATCAAATTTGCTGAGACCGTATGACCCAGGTTTAAGCCCTTAGCGTGGGGGTAAAGCTTGGTTCTTGCTCATGTTAGATTGATGTATATGGGTGTACAAGGTACAATGATGAATCGAGGGGTGATGGTAGCTATGAGATTGGTTTTCCATGTCGACTAGCCCGACCCCCGGTTATAAAAGATGCTAGAGGCCTATGGTTACAAGTCCTAGCCGATCTAAAGCGGTGGTGGAATCCTCTTGCGACGCCGGCTCCACTGTCATGCGCTCCAAGTAATTTGGGTCCTTCCTTATAGAGTGCCCGCATGTCTCAGGGTATGTATCGATCCTGGGGCCTTTGGGCTGGTCTGATGGGCCAACTTCCGGTGGCATGAGGCACCCCTGAGCCATAACATCGTTAGCAGCCCTTGGACTGTTCTTTGAACTCAGCCGCAGGCCGGTCTGATGGGCCGACTTTCAGTGGCGCGAGGCACCTCTGAGCCATAACATCATCAGTAGCCCTTGGACCGTTTTTAAGAGACATCTCATGTTCTTGTTTCGTGCTGTTTTTCTGACAGATCTGAAGTATGTCATCCCAAGGTTCAGTTGGAGAGAGCCATGTTTCCCATGGTGCTGCAAACCCAAGAGCCTATTATGATGATCACTATGAGTGGTCAAACATGGAGGAGGTTGAAGCCGACTTAAAGAGGCTGGATTCCATGGAGCAGGAGGAAACTTCGCAGCCACAACTCGGTGTCATGCATGTGGAAGACGGGGGATCGATCTTGCCATATACGGCTAAACCTTCCAACACTCAATTTATTTCTTATCGTAACTTGAAAAAGAGTGTTTGTTCATCTCCTTCAGTCGGGAAACACCCCTGGGTGGATGGCGCATTAACTGTTACCTGAAAGCTCCGGAAGGAAATTATGAACTTACTCCCTCCATCCGGTGAAGAGTGTACATCTGGCTTTGAAATTTTTCCACAAAAGAGTGTACTTCTATCTTTCCAATGCACATTAAAATAGGAAAAAATGTTTCTCTCTCATCACACAGTAATCAAGACTAATAACATTCGATGCATGGTCTCCTTAATTTCTACATGCACTTAGCTCATTGGAGCTTGGGTAATTAAAGAGGAGAGAGATGGTGGCTTGCACTTTTCTAATGCACTTTTTACTCCACTTCATAATTTGTCATAAAATTTCTATATGTACACTTTTCGCCGAACGGAGGGAGTAAGCACCAAGTTAATAAGCTTGAGGAGGAAAATCGCATCCTCCGAGACATCATCGCCAAGAACATTCCACCACCATTACCAAAGAAGGAGACTTGAGTACAGGGGTATGGGCACTCCCCTTGGCTTGTGCCAAGCTTGGGGGAGGTGCCCTGGTATCGTATCACCACCACTTTTATCATTATTACCTATCTTAGTTCGATCCTTAGTTATTTCGTGATTTAGAAGAATAAAGTTTTAGTGTGATCTATTTTTGAGTGCTTGCTTAGTGATCTACCTATCTATGTAATCGTGCATGAGATATATAATAAAGAGTAGTTTGAGTTTTGCTTTTCTAGCTTGTTTCAATTTTAGCAATGAAAAATAAAAGAATAAAAGATCATGTGCTACTCCCCATGGGTGTAATGACTTCACATAAAAGAAGTATAGTTGATAAAATTTGTTCGAAGTTGACAAGCATAGCATTGGTCATTGGTGCAATCCATGAAAAAGTAATAAGGGAAGAGAGGTCTCACATGTAAATATACTATCTTGGACATCTTTTATGATTGTGAGCCCCCATCAAATATTCTATATCAATTAGTTGATGTTGGACAAGGAAGACAACGTAATGAAATATGGTTGTTTACATTCACATAGAAGTTATATTATTATGGATCTCCTAACATGTGGTGCTTGTCTAGGATCTTTTGCTAGCCAAAATTCACACTAAGTAGAGATACTACTTGTGCATCCAAAACCCTTAAACCCAATTTTCATGGCATGAGAGTCCATCATATCTACCTATCGATTGAATAAGATCCTTTAAGTAAGTTGTCATTGAAAGGATCGAGAAGAGAGTTCTAGAGGGGGGGGGGGTGATTAGACCGTCAACAAGCAAAAGTGGCAATTTTTAAATTTTTCAAGTTAAGGTGGAGTTTTAGCACAAGTTTAAAGCATTCACAATACATTTCAAGCAAGCATGACAAGAGTATATGTAGTAGAAAAGATAAAGCATGCTATTTGCAAGAAAATAAAGGGATGGAATTGGAGTGTGCAAATTCAATGAAGACACAAAGATTTTTGGCGTGGTTCCGATAGGTGGTGCTATCATACACCCACATTGATGGTGACTTCAACCCACGAAGGGTAACAGTTGTGCGAGTCCACGAAGGGCTCCACCCATGAAGGGTCCACGAAGAAGCAGCCTTGTCTATCCCACCATGGCCATCACCCACGAAGGACTTGCCTCACTTGGGTAGATCTTCACGAAGCAGGCGGTCTCCTTGCCCTTACAAACTTCTTGGTTAAACTCCACAACTTGTCGGAGGCTCCTAAGCGACACCTAACCAATCTAGGAGATACCACTCTCCAAAGGTAATAGATGTTGTGTTGATGATGAACTCCTTGCTCTTGTGCTTCAAATGATAGTCTCCCTAACACTCAACTCTCTCTCTCTCTCTCACATATTTGGGTATGGTGGAAAGATGATTTGAGTGGAAAGCAACTTGGGGAAGGCTAGAAATCAAGAATCTTGTGGTAGGATTGGAATATCTTGATCTCGACACATGAGTAGGTGGTTCTACCTCAAAAAATGTATGCTGGAAGTGTAGGCACGTTCTGATGGCTCTCTCACGTATGGCGAAGGGGTGTAGGGGTATATATAGCCTCCACACAAAATCCAACCATTACACACATTTGACCCAACTCGGTCAGACCGAATAGATGAACTCGGTGAGAGCAATTTAGTTCAAAATGTGAATGTTAGAAATCTCGGTGGGGCCGACTGGAACAACTCGGTGAGACCGATGTGCTAGGGCTTAGGGAAAACCTCATCTCGGTGGCGCTGATTGCATCAAATTGGTGAGACCGAAGTGAAGCAATAGGACAACAGAGAATTGGTCAAGCCATCTCGGTGAGACCAATTACAATTTTGGTGAGACCGAAATATTTGCAATTGATAGTGAGTTGGCAAGGCCATCTCGGTGAGACCGAGATCCGTATCGGTGAGACCAAACTGTTAGGGTTTCTGGCTGTGGCTATGTCATATGAACTTGGTGGCGCCGGGTAGGAAATATCGGTGGGGCCGAGTTGGATTTTAGGGTTTTGACATATTTGGATGGAGAAAGTAGTTGAGGGTTTTGGAGTAATATCACTAAGCATTTGAGCAAGCAAGCCATTAAGCAACACCTCATCCCCTTATAATAGTATTGTCTTCCCTATGGACTCAATGTGGTCTTGGATCACTAAAATAGAAATGAAGAGTCTTGAGCTTTTGCCAATATGTGTCCTTAGCATTTTGAGGGGGTTACACATTCTCTTGTCCTTTCCATGCCATTTTTGAACTTGTCTGAAATATACTAGATAAAGGCATTAGTCCAACAAGAGATATGTTGACATGAACTACCAAAATCACCCAAGGAGCACTTGTGCTTTCAGTCATCGTTGCAAAAGCAATAAAAATTGCTCGTAAATATGTATGATCTGTTATTGTAAGGGAAAGTAAGCTTTGTACGATCTTGTGATGGTGAAGAAATAAAAACGACCAACCGCATAATAAAGGTTGCTATCACAATGGGCAATATAAAGTGAGATTCCTTTACATTAAGAGTTTGCACATCCAAAACAAAAAGCGCATGGCAACCTCTACTTCCCTATGTGAAGGGACTATCTTTTACTTTCATGTATTTACTTTTATGTAAGAGTCATTAATTATTAACCCTGTTCCTCTCTATGTACTCTCTAGTGGCAAGCATCATGTGGTAGATAGATCCAAACATATATATCCAGTTGGATGTAAGTGATCATGAGTTATTATTGTTGCCATTACCCTTGAGGTAAATAAGTTGGGAGGTGAAATCATAAGCCCCTATCTTTCCATGTGTCTGACTAAAGACTTCTTGCTCTATAAATATGCTTTGGGTGTCAACAATCATAGAAGACTATATGATGGTTGAGTATGTGAACTTGCTAAACAAAGCTCTGCCATAGACTCTTACTGAAAATATGATGGATTGTGATTGTTTCAATGACTAAGAACACAACTTGTTAGTTTCCAATAAAGTTTATGTTCCATACTTTAGATTGTGAATGAGCTGTTACTATAGCACGGGAAGTTTTATGATGGTATATTTCTGTTATGATAATGACCATGATGCTTCTAGGTCTGTATTGTAGTCTTATCGACACCTCTCTCTCTCTCTCTAAACATTTGGTCATGATTATCGATTTTGTCTTTCGCTTGAGGACAAGCGAGGTCGAAGCTTGGGGAACTTGATACGTCCATTTTGCATCATGTTTTTATGTTGATATTTATTGCATTATGGACTGTTATTTCACTTTACAATACAATTATTATGCTTTTTCTCTTTTATTTTGCAAGTTTCACATAAAGAGGGAGATTGCCAGCAGCTGGAATTCTGGAACGGAAAGGGCTACATCGGAGGCACTTTTCTGGACATCTCCAAATGAGCTGAAAATTGACGGATAATTATTTTGGAATATATTAAAATTAATGGCGAAAGAAATACCAGAGGGGGACCCACCAGGCAGCCACAAGCCTGGGGGCGCCCCACCCCCTAGGCGCGCCCCCAAGCTTGTGGCGCCCCTGGCAGGCCTCCGGGGCCCATCTTCTCCTATATGATGCCATTTCCCTAGAAAAAATTAAGAGGAAGGTTTAGGGACGAACCATTGCCGTCTCGAGGCGGAACCTAGGCAGGAGCATGTTTTCTCTCCGGCGGAGAGATTCCGCCGGGGAAACTTCCCTTCGGGAGGGGGAAATCAAAGCCTTCATCATCACCAACAATCCTCTCATTGTGGGAGGAGCAATATTCATCAATATCTTCACCAGCACCATCTCATCTCAGACCTAGTTCATCTCTTGCATTCAATCTTTGTCTCAAAACCTCAGATTGGTACCTGTGGTTTGCTAGTAGTGTTGATTACATCTCGTAGTTGATGCTTGGTTGTTTATTTGGTGGAAGATCATATGTTCAGATCTATTATGATATTCAATCCCCCTCTCATCCTGAGCATGAATATGTTTTGTGAGTAGATACATTTGTTCTTGAGGACATGGGAGAAGTCTTGTCATAAGTAATCATGTGAATTTGGTATTCGTTCGATATTTTGATGATATGTATGTTGTTGTTTCCCTTAGTGGTGTTATGTGAATGTCGACTACATGACAATTCACCATCTTTGGGCCTAAGGGAAATAATTGTGCAGTAGTTATTAGATGATGGGTTGCTAGAGTGACAGAAGCTTAAGCCATAGTTTATGCGCTATTCGGTAAGGGGCTGATTTGGATCCATATGTTTCATGCTATGGTTAGATTTATCTTAATTCTTTTTGCATAGTTGCAGATGCTTGTTAGAGGGGGTAATCATAAGTGGGAGGCTTGTTCAAGTAAGAACAACACCCAAGCACCGGTCCACCCACATATCGAATCATCAAAGTAACGAACGCAAATCAAACAAACATGATGAAACTGACTAGATGAAATTCCCGTGTGTCCTCAAGAACACTTTGCTTACTATAAGAGACCGTTCCAGCCTATCCTTTGCTACAAAAAGGATTGCGATACCTTGCTGCACCTTTGTTATCGTTACTATTATTTGCTCGTTACAAATTACCTTGCTATCAAATTATCTGTTAGCGACAATTTCAGTGCCTGCAGAAAATACCTTGCTGAAAACCGCTTGTCATTTCCTTCCGCTCCTTGTTGGGTTCGACACTCTTACTTATTGAAAGGACTACGATTGATCCCCTATACTTGTAGGTCATTAGGGCGCCCCCGGGCTTGTGGGCCCCTCGTGGCGCCTCCTGACCTAATTCCAGCTCTATAAATTCCCAAATGTTCCCCATACATCAGAGAGCCACCCCAAATACTTTTTCCGCCACCGCAAGTTTTTGTTCTTTGGAGATCCCATCTGGAGACCTTTTACGGTACTCTGCAGGAGGGGGAATCAATCACATAGGCCCTCTACATCAACTTTGCTGCCCCTCCAATGATGTGCGAGTAGTTTACCACAGACCTACGGGTCCATAGCTAGTAGCTAGGTGGCTTGTTCTCCCTCTTTGATCTTCAATACAATGTTCTCCTTGATGTTCTTGGAGATCTATTCGATGTAATCGTTTTTTGCGTTGTATTTGTTGGCATCTGATGAATTGTGGGTTTATGATCAGATTATCCATGAATATTATTTGAGTCTTCTCTGAACTCTTTATGCATGATTATTATAGCTTTGTATCGCTCTTTGATCTATCTGTTTGGTTTGGCCAACTAGTTTGATTTATGTTGCAATTGGAGAGGTGCTTTGTGATGGTTTTGATCTTGTGTTGCTCAATCCTAGTGACAAAAGGGGACATGACACGTATTTGTATCATTGTCATTAAAGATAAAAAGATGGGGTTTACTCATATTAATTGGGTTTACTTTATCTACATCATGTCATCTTGCTGAAGGTGTTACCACGTTCTTTATGAACTTAATACTCTAGATGCATGCTGGATAGCGGTTGATGTGTGGAGTAATAGTAGTAGATGCAGGCAGGAGTTGGTCTACCTGTCTCGGACGTGATGCCTATATACATGATCATTGCCTTGGATATCGTCATAACTATGCGCTTTTCTATCAATTGACGAACAGTAATTTGTTTACCCACCTTATGCTATATTCAAGAGAGAAGCCTCTAGTGAAAACTATGCCCCCGTGTCTATTTTAATGATATATTAAAAATCCAAAAATACCTTGCTGCAATTTATTTACTTTTTTTTGTTTTTGTTTATCTATCTATCACTATGAGATTTGATCATTGCAATTAACCGCCAAGGGATTGAAAACCCCTTGTTTGCATTGGGTGCAAGTATTTTTTTTATTTTGTGTGTAGGTGTTGTTAACGAGGTGTTGCGTGGTTCTCCTACTGGATTCATAACCTTGGTTCTTAACTGAGGGAAATACTTATCTCAACTATATTGCATCACCTTTCCTCTTCGAGGAAATCCCAACGCAACTCACAAGTAGCAGGAAGAATTTCTGGCACCATTGCCAGGGAGACATCATCAAAACCTATCAAGTACCATCGCATAAAATTTCATCTCCTTGCATTTGCAATTTGCATCTCGTTTTCATCTCCCCCGGTTCTAAAATGTTTTCACAAAAACACAAACATATTGTTCATTTGCCTTTTTTGCTTGCTTGTTTTGTCATTATGACTAGTATCGCAATCCCTCTTTTGTCTTTGGATTTTGAAGTTCTTTACTTCAAACAGAAACAAGGAGAAAATTTGAAAGATGCTTGGTATAGGATAATGGAATCTTATCGTGTTTGCACTATAAAAGGGGATATGAAAACTTTGCTTCGAAACTTTTACGTAGGGCTCACCATGCCTAATAGACAACTTTTGGATTTTTCTACAAAAGGGAATTTTTTGAAAGTGATGCCTACATTGCTTATGAAATAGTGGAAAGAATAGATGAAGCCCCACATCCACAAAAAGATTTAATTACACCCAAGAGGGAATTAGGATCTTAGAAAAATTGGGTGATATGACGATGACATGTACATAGGGTAGGGTCTTAGGCCTGAGCTACATGCCCTACCCAAGGACACTACATATAAGAATCCAAGACCTACAAAGTTAGAAAGGAGGTGCCGACTGGAATGACCAAAGCGTGTAAGTCACTTGACACAAGATCCACTCGGTTAGTCCTCCACCACTCGACCATCCATATTCACTCAGAGTACCTGGTTTCACTCGAAGGGAGAAGACCTAGAGCCACCCAGGGATGACAATGGTCTGGCGATCAATTCACCGCTATAAAGATTATTAAGTGTAGGCGTTACCTGTAACGTATGCACCTTTATTTCTCTATTGAACCCCTGGGTAACAGAGCATTCATGAGGGGCCATCAGAATCTATATAAGCCACCCCTCTACTCCTACAGAAGGGCTCGCACCCCCTGTAACTCAACACTCCAAACAACAAAGCTCCCACAGCACCAAGACGTAGGGTCATTACCTCCTCCGAGAGGGGCATGAACTCGTAAACCAGAGTGTACAACCTCGTCGTAGCTAGGCTCTGCCCTCTCCTACGTACCCCTAATCTCTACCGTCAGATCTGTTCCCATGACACGATATGCAGAATAATTTGGTTAAGTTACAAAAATTTAGTGAACCTCTCAATAATATTATCGAAAACCCCAGTCGCATGAATACATTGATTACCCTTTGTAATAAGCATCTAGATGCTTTAGATATACAAGTTGCTTCATTTTCTAATAATAATGGGAAGCGTAAGGAACCTTTGGGGTTCGAGAAAAGCCCCATCAAGATAGCAAAAACAAAGATGACAACACTTGGAACTATGCATTATGCCTAGTTAGGGTCTTAAAACAATAGCGCTTGTTGGGAGGCAACCAAATAGCTATCTTTATTTTTCTTGTTTATTTCCTGTTTTTGGTGTGCACACGATTATGCTATTGTTATGGTTGTGTTTTGTGTTTAAATTAGTGTTTGTGCCAACTAAAGCCTTTGGGATGATTTGGATGATAGTTGCTTCGATTCTGTGAGAAAACATAAACTTTTGCACCCAGTAGCAGAATTTTTGAGATTCATCGGATCGTGATAAATTTCTGAATGTTTTACACATGATTTATATACAAACTGCCCACATTTTCCTAATTTTCAGAATTTTTGGAGTTACAGAAGTATGGTCATTGTTCGAATCATTATAAACTGTTATGTTTTTAACATATTCTGTTTTTATTGCATTATTTGCTTGTTTTGATGAATCTATGGATTGCATCGGGGGGTATAAGCCATGGTGAAGTTAGAATACAGTAGGTATTATGCAATAATAAAATATGAATGGGTTTGCAACAATACCTAAAGTGGTGATTTGCTTGTTATATACTAACGGATCTCATGAGTTTTCTGTTGAGTTTTGTGTATTGAAGTTTTCAAGTTTTGAGTGAGATCACGATGGATGAAGGAATAAGGAGTGGCAAGAGTCTAAGCTTGGGGATGCCAGAGGCAACCCAAGGTAATATTCAAGGACACCTAAGGCTCTAAGTTTGGGGATGCATCAGAAGGCATCCCCTCTTTCTTTTACCAACTATCGGTAAATTACTTGGAGCTATATTTTATTATTTTTATTCATCACATGATATGAGTTTTTCTTCGAGTGTCGTGTATTATATGAGTCTTTGCTTTGTTTGCTTTCTAGCTTGCCACAATCATCTTTGCTGGACACACCTTTTCGAGAGGGACACACATTATTCGCGATTTGTTAGAATACTCTATGTGCTTCACTTATATCTTTTGAGCTAGGCAGTTGCTCTAGCACTTCACTTATATCTTTTAGAGCACGGTGGTGGTTATATTTTAAAGAAATACTTGCACTCTCATGCTTCACTTATATAATTTTGAGAGTTTGATAAATAGTAATGGCAATTAGCACGGGTTACAAATTTGGTCCTAATATGATAGGTATTCAAGAGGGATATAATAAAAACTTTCATGTAGATCACTGAATATGATAAGTTTGATGCCTTGCAATAGTTTTGTGATATGAAGATGGTAATATGTGGGAGGTACTAGTGAATGATTGTGGTTTAGTAAGAATATTGGTGTTAAGGTTTTTGATTCCCGAAGCATGCACGTATAGTCTCTCGTTATGCTACAAAGTAGGAGCATGATATATTATTGATTGTCTTCCTTATGAGTGGTGGTTGGGGACGAGCGATGGTCTTTTCCTACCAATCTATCCCCCTAGGGGCATGCGTAGTAGTACTTTGCTTCGAGGGGTAATAAATTTTCGCAATAAGTATGTGAGTTCTTTATGACTAATGTGAGTCCATGGATTATACGCACTCTCACCTTTCCACAATTCGCTAGCCTCTTCGGTACCGTGCATTGCACTTTCTCACCTCGAGATGTGGTGCAACTTTGCCGGTGCATCCAAACTCTATGATATGATACACTCTCTCACACATAAGCCTCCTTATATCTTCCTCAAAACAGCCACCATACCTACCTATTATGACATTTCCATAGCCATTCCGAGATATATTGCCATCACTACAAAAAAAGACACATCCGTGACATTTTGGCCCAAATGAAAAAAAATATCTCATGGTTATGACACTTATATGACGATAATTGTGACAAAACCACATATCATCATAGATGTGGTGGGCTCCTACTTCTATGACAAAAAATCATGACAGAAAATGGCCTTTTTGTCCTGGGTGAGTCAGGGACGCAGCTGCATGACATTCTTTGGGCCGTCCATGACATGAAAAAATTGTGGTAGAAGTGAGGGCGAGGAAATTTTCACGGAGTTCCCGGTTATGGTTGATTGGTCGGGGTCGAGCGATGCACCATGGTTTGCACTTTTCTCTCGTACGCGCGTTTGGTGTGAGCCGTGTCGCTATAACTGAACCCGAGTGAGAGGCGTTCACTTACCAAACCCGAGTGATCGCGTGCTGCTACATACTGAAGCGAATCGATCGATCCCTTTGGTGCTAACTGAACTCGACCGACTCCTTCGCTGCTAGCTGAACCCGATCGATCACTATTGCTACTTATTAAAGATGATCAAACCCCCGTGCGAGACATAGCTAGCCGGTTGGGTTGCCTCTGGATGAACAATGCCTGTTGATGTCGCGCGTGCAATATGTAGAATGAGTCGAGATGTGGTGAGTCGAGCCGGTTAGGTTGGCTGTGGATGAACAGTTCCCGGTGGGGGTGATAACCCACAAGTATAGGGGGTCGCAACAGTTTTTGAGGGTAAAATATTTAACCCAAATTTATAGATTCGACACAAGGGGAGCCAAAGAATATTTGAAGGTATTAGCAGCTGAGTTGTCAATTCAACCACACCTGGAGATTAATTATCTGCAGCGAAGTGATCGGTAGCAAAGTAGTTTGATAGTTTTAATAGTAGTGACAGTAGCAATAGTAACAGTAACAATGATAGCAGTAATTTTGTAGCAAGTGTAAGAGTGATGATAGCAGTAGTAACGCATCAAGATCAATAAGGATAAATTCGTAGGCATTGGATCGGTGACTTGTTGGATGATATTCATCATGAGACAGTTATAACCTAGGGCGATACGGCACTAGCTCCAGTTCATTGATATAATGTAGGCATGTATTCCGTAAATAGTCATACGTGCTTTATTAAAAGAACTTGCATGACATCTTTTGTCCTACCCTCCCGTGGCAGCGGGGTCCATATTGGAAACTAAGGGATATTAAGGCCTCCTTTTAATAGAGAACCGGAACAAAGCATTAACACATAGTGAATACATGAACTCCTCAAACTACGGTCATCACCGGGAGTGGGCCCGGTTGTTGTCACTCCGGGGTTGCCGGATCATAACCGTAGTAGGTGACTATCACTTGCAAGATCGGATCAAAACATGGATATAATGATGAATTCATAAACGGTTCAGATCTGAAATCATGGCACCCGGGCCCAAAGTGACAAGCATTAAGCAAGTCAAAGTCATAGCAACATCAATCTATGAACATAGTGGATACTAGGGATCAAGCCCTAAAAAAACTAACTTGATTACATGATGAATCTCATCCAACTCCTCACCGACCAGTGAGCCTACGAAGGAATTACTCACCCCCAGTGGGGAGCATCATGGAATTGGTGATGGAGATAGGTTAGTGATGACGAAGATCAAAGATTCCCCTTTCCGAAGCCCCAAACGGACTCCAGATCTGACCTCCCAAGGAAGAACAGGGCTTGGCGGCGGCTCCGTCTCATGGATCGCGATAATTCTTTCTCCCTCATTTTTTCTGGAATAATGTGAATTTATAGTATCGGGGGTCATCAATGGGGCCACTAGGTGGGTACAACCCACCTGGGCGCGCCAGGAGAGGGGTGCGCGCCCTGGTGGGTTGTGCCCACCCAGGTGCCCCTCTTAGGCAGGTCTTGGCTCCAGAAATTCTCTTTATTGATATAAAAATTCCTCAAAAAGTTTCATTCCCTTCTGACAACTTTTGTTTCTGCACAAAAACAACACCATGGTAGTTCTGCTGAAAACAACATCAGTCCGGGGTTAGTTTCATTCAAATCATGCAAATTAGAGTCCAAAACAAGAGGAAAAGTTTGAGAAAAAGTATATACGTTGGAGATGTATCAACTCCCCCAAGCTTAGTCCTTTGCTTGTCCTCAAGCAATTCAGTTGATAAACTGAAAGTGAGAAAGAAAACTTTTATGAACTCTTTTGCTCTTGTTTGCATAAATAAGCTTAAATAGCACCCAGGTTTTCAGCCATCATTTTAACTAACCATGTCGACAATAACTCCTAAAGATTATAATGATTCATATCAATGACATAATCAGCTAGCAAGCAATAATAAGATATCTCAAACAACAACACATTGTCAAAACAATCATGATATAATATGACAATAATGGTATCTCGCTAGCCCTTCCTGAAACCACAAAACATAAATGCAGAGCACCACCGAAGTTCAAGCAACGACTAAACATTGTAATTCATGGTAGAAAAGATCCAATCATGATGCACCCAACATTAGCTGTACACAATGCATAAATCATGACCGTTGTGCTCTACTCAGTTTCTGGCGCTTGTTTATAGAAGGTGATGACACAACATAAAAGCAAATAGAAAGTCCCTTCGCAAAGGGAAGCAGTGATTTGCAGAGGCGCCAGAGCTCAATTTTTAAAATAGAGATAAATGAAATTTTGAGACATGCACCCTTCTCATTCACTTCACGACTATCAGTTATCAACATCTTCCATGCTAAGCACGCTAGTGGCGGTTCCCAAGCGAAAAGTAAAGGTTTTGACTCCATTGGGAGTTTTTGTTTGATTATGTAAGAGATGAACTCTTTTTGTATTTTGCAGTTTGGGACTGGGCATCCCCATTACCGCCCATTTCCCCGTGCGATTGGCGAGGGAATAAACACTCGACCTGAGGATAACATGCTTAGCACGGAAGATATCGACCACCTCTTGTCGTTCCATGAACGATCCAGGCACACAAAACATATAATTTTTTAAGAAGTTTTTAGAGGTGGCACATGCAAATTTACTTAGGACGGCAGGGTAATACCGTATATAGGTAGGTATGGTGGACTCATCTAGAATAACTTTGGGTTCAAGGTTTTTGATGTACAAGCAGAATTCCCACTTAGTACAGGCGAAGGCTAGCAATTTAAGATTGGGAAGCGGCCAGCTAGAGAGCAACAACGATCATAACCAGGAATTATGCATAAGTAACATTGGACACTAGCATGAGTAGGATATGAACACCATGAACATAATCATTATAGAGACTATGTTGGTTTTGATTCAACTACATGCATGAACATGTACCAAGTCAAGCCACTCGAACATTCAGAGGAGGATACCATATCATCATACTACATCACAATCATTTTAACGCTATGTTGATATCCAAGATAAATCATTATCCACTTGCAGCTACTTATGCATGGCATGAGAAACTATAATCTCTAATTTTCATTGCAAACATGTTTAATCATAATGGGCTGAAGCCTGGACACTAGGTTAAACATATTTACACAGACAAGACAAGTCGAGTTCATACCAGTTTCTCCTTGCTACGGCCAGCTCATCGAATATCGTCATTATTGCCTTTCACTTGCACGACCGAATATATGAAAATAATAATAGTGCAAGAGTGCCATGGACTAAGCTAGAATCTGCAAAACATTTTATTCAACAGGAGAAGACAAGGTAAAATGGGCTCTTATAAGTTCAACAGTTATTCATATGAGAGCCACTCAACATTTTCATCGTGGTCTTCTCCTCGGTAAGACTTGAATAAAAGAAAAGTAATTCAGAGAAACACATTGAAATATTTTTGGAGTTTTTGGTTTTCTTTAGCAAGTAAATAAAAAGCAAAAATGAGGAAAACTATTTACATGGGACAGCTCCCAACAAGCAAAAGAAGAACAAGGAAATCTTTTTGGGTTTTCTTTTTAGTGCTACTACTAAGCATGCATAGAAACTAAATTACTACAACTATTTTTTTGGTTTTTTCCTAAAGTTCTTCAAACACACAAGAAGAAAGCAAGAAAGTAAATCTAAGCATGGATGATACAATGAAAAAGTGTGAACACCGACAAATGAAATAATATGTGAACATGAATATAATGTCGGTGAGAACACGTACTCCCCCAAGCTTAGGCTTTTGGCCTAAGTTGGTAGTGAATCAGTAGCCTGGAGGGTAGTAGTCGGCATGGTAGCTCACGGAGGCTCTCGGTGTGGAGGCCTCAGCACGCCGTGCCGCCAACACCGCTGCGTTGTGAGCTCGGGCCTCGCTCTCAAGAACAAAATATCTTTCCTTGCTGTGATAATCAAAGAGAGCAGGCGCAGGCAAATATGTGTCCACAACATGTGATTGGTTAAACAATAAATTATGAGTGAAGTTATCAGCCCTTCCCTTGAGAATCTTATGCACCTTTAATACATCAAAATCTAAATATCGAGTGGGTAGGATAGGGTCAAAGGGAAAAGGTGAAACACCTAGTCCTTGTGCTAAACGTGTGGCATAAATTCCACCATAGAACCAGCCACTTTTGGCGTTATGCTGAAGTCTACGTGCAACAATCGCTCCAAGGTTATAATTCCTTTCACTAGTGAGAGTGGTGTGAATGAGGCTCAAGTCAGGCGAACAAAGTATGCTACAGTCTTGCTTGCCTACTATGCATTTCCCGTTAAATAATGCAAGGTACTTAATTGCGGGAAAGTGAATGCTCTTTATTCTTCCTTACCTTACCCCCCTATTTTCACCTTAGCAAAGGCTAGTCAAGAAGGTCTCATACTCAGCCTTTGTTGGCTCATCAAGCGAAACCCAAAATGGAAGTTTGCAATGGTAAGCAAAATTTTCTAGTGGAATAGTAAATGGTTCATCATAAAGCATAAACGACACCCTAGACTCACGTGGAAAATATTTAAATCCTTTGACAAATGATTTAGTGAGAAGATGGCGCTGTTCACACTTATCTGAGAGGTAGGGACCGAGACCGGCATTGTGAACATATTGCTCAAATTCCTCCTTGATGCCCACCTGCATCATATACTCATCGCAAGGCCATAAGCATGTTTTCGTGGCTGCATCTCGCGTGGAACTTTCACTTGGTTCAACGTAAGACCGGCGGGCAGGACTGTCACTAGAGGATGGCCCCGAGGATCGTCTCCTCGAATAACTCCTTCCAAATAGGTTCATCATGTTCGCGTACAATTTTCTGAAAATAAATTTTTTTGGAGTGACAAAAATTTGTCAACAAAACTTTGTAAGATTGATAGCAACTACTCATAGGGATACATAGAGGCCATAACAAGCATTCAAACAACTTAGAACACTAAGAATTCAACATGCAAGCACATCTACAGCAGCACCAAGAGTAGCTATTTATTCAAAGTATAAACCACTAAAACAAAAACTAATTGGACAAATGGTGGAGTCACATACCAAGCAACAATCTCCCGAAATAGTTTCAGAAATGGAGCTTTGAGCAAAGAGATCGAAATTGGTAGCAAAATGAGCAAGAACATGGGAGAGAGAGAGAGGGAGAGTGATTTTTTTCGGGAGGTAGGTGACAATGTGGGCTAAAGAGATAAGTGAGGGGGCCCACGTGGGGACCACAACCCCCAGGGCGCACCAGGGGGTGCTGGCACGCCCAGGTGGGTTGTGCCCACCTGGTGCACCCCCTATGGTTATTTTTGCACCAAAAATTCTTAAATATTCAGGAAAAAATCATATAAAATTTTTAGGGCATTCTGAGAACTTTTATTTTTGGGTCATTTTTTATTGCATGGAAAATTCAGAAAACAGACAAAACATGGCATTTTATTTTATTTAACTAATAATAACAAATAATAAAAAGTAGGGACATAAAGTAGTGCTTACTAAATTCATCAACTTCATACCGTTCAAAAATGATTCATTAATAAGGTTGACCAAGTCTTATTAACAACCACTTTCGATTAACATGATACTGAAGAACTTTCGTAAATCACTAGGTAACCTCAATGGGGATATGCATTTCCCCAATAATAAGCATTTCATATTTCTTTTTGACAGGAGGTAGAGGTATTTGAAAACTTCCAATAGTCATTGTCGGAGATTTTTCAATAACATTAATACCATTCACTTGGAATTGTTTCTTCGGAAAGTGCACCGTATGCTTATTACCATTGATATGAAAAGTGACCTTGGTTTTATTGCAATCAATAACAGCCCCTGTAGTATTCTAGAATGGTCTACCAAGGATAATCGACATGTTGTCGTCCTCGGGCATCTCAAGTATAACAAAGTCAGTCAAAATAGTAACATTAGCAACAACAACGGGCACATCCTCACAGATACCGATAGGTATGGTAGTTGATTAGTCAGCCATTGTAAAGATATTTCAGTAGGTGTGAGTTTATTCAAGTCAAGTCTTTTATATAAAGAGAAATGCATAACACTAACACCGGCTCCTAAATCACACAAAACAGTTTTCACATAATTCTTTTTGATAGGGCAAGGTATAGTTGGTATTCCCGGATCTCCAAGTTTTTTAGGTACTCCATCTTTAAAAGTGTAATTAGCAAGCATAGTGGAGATTTCAGCTTCCGGTATTTTTCTCTTATTTGTTATGATGTCTTTCATATACTTTGCATAAGGAGGCATTTTCAAGATATTAGTCAAGTGAGTACGCAAAAAGACTGGCCTCAACATTTTAGCAAAGCGTTCAAATTCTTCATCATCATTCTTTTTAGTTGAACTGGGTGGAAAAGGCATAGGTTTTTGAACCCACGGTTCTCTTTCTTTACCTTGTTTCCTAGCCAAAAAGTCTCTTTTGTCATAACTTTTATTTTTAGATTGTGGGTTATCAAGATCAACAGGTGGTTCTATCTCAACATCATTATCTGGTTCTTTATCATTGGTTGGTTGAGAGTCTTCATGAACCTCATCATTATCCTTTTCATTATCATTAGGTGAGTGTTCATTACCAGATTGAGTTTCAGCATCAGAGATAGAAATTTCCTTTTCATTATTAGGAGGTTTTTCTATTTCAGGTTCACTAGAGGTGTGCAAAGTCCTATCATTTTTCTTTTTCTTTTTCTTTCTAGAAGGTCTAGGTGCACTAGTGTTAGATCTTTGTGAATCTTGTTCAATTCTTTTAGGGTGTCCCTCAGGATAAAGTGGTTCCTGAGTCATTTTACCTCCTCTAGTTGCAACTCTAACAGCAAAGTCATGCATATTATGATTCATTTCATCAAGCAATTCTCTTTGAGATTTGGCAACTTGTTGTAGTTGGGTTTGAACCATAGAAGCATGTTTTCCAACACCTCTAACATCATTTGATATTCTAAATAACAAGTCACTCAAGCGAGCAATCATATCAGAATTGTATTTCAATTGTTTCATAACATTTGCATTGAAGTGATCTTGTTTTCTAATATAGTTTCCGAACTCATAAAGGCATTGACTAGGATGCATATTGTGAGGATTACCATTTTCATTAAACTTCATAAGAGAATTTACCTCTACCACCTTAGGCATTGGTGGTGTATTAATTAAGCCCATGTATTTCTTCAATAGGAGGTAATTTTTTAACATCCTCAGCTTTAATACCTTTTTCCTTCATAGATTTCTTTGCCTCTTGCATATCATCGGGACTGAGATATAATATACCCCTCTTCTTCGGAGTGGGTTTAGGCAGTGGTTCAGGAATAGTCCAATCATCATAATTTTTCAATATGTTATTCAATAATTCTTCAGCCTGAGCAATAGTTCGTTCCTTGAAAACACAACCAACACAACTATCTAGGAAGTCCATAGAAGCATCGGTTAGTCCATTATAGAAGATATCAAGTATTTCATTTTTCTTAAGAGGATGATCAGGCAAAGCATGAAGTATCTGGCAAAGCCTCCCCCAAGCTTGTGGGAGACTCTCTTCTTTAGTTTGCACAAAGTTAAATATTTCCTGTAAGGCAACTTGTTTCATATGAGCAGGCAAATATTTTTCATAGAAGTAATAAGTCATATCCTGGGGACTACTCACAAAACCAGGAGCAAGAGTATTGTACCAAGCTTTAGCATCACCCCTTAATGAGAAAGGAAATACTTTGAGAATAAAGTAATACTGAGTTTTCTCATCATGAGTAAAAAGGGTGTCTATGTCATTCAACTTAGTAAGATGTGCCACAACAGTTTCAGTTTCGTAACCATGGAAAGGACCAGATTCAACCAGAGTAATTAGCTCTGGGTCGACAGAGAATTCATAATCCTTATCATCAATACAGATAGGTGAAGTAGCAAACTTAGGATCACATTTCATTCTAGCATTCAAAGATTTTTCTTTATACTTGTGTAGTAATTTCTCTAGATCATCTCTATCATTACAAGCAAGAATATCTCTAGTTGCTTCTTCACTCGTAACATAACCTTCCGGTACCTTAGGCAATTCATATCTAGGAAGGCTAGTTCTAGCAGGTGTCTCAGGAGTTCTAGTTTCAAGCTCATCATCAGATTCAACAACATCATGTTGTATAACGCTAGCAATTTGTTAATCAAGAAATTCACCAAGTGGCACATCATCATTATCAAGCAAGGTACTAGCATCATTCATAGTAGAAGTAGCATCATCAATAACTTGCGACATATCAGGATTAATAGCATGTGGTGGTATTGCAAGTTTACTCATAACAGAATGTGAATCTAAAGCAGAACTGGATGGCAGTTCCTTACCTCCCCTCGTCCTCGAGGGAAATATCTTAGTCTTTGAATCCTTCAGATTCTTCATAGTGATAATATGATAATAATCCCAAGTGACTCAACAAATATAGCTATGCTCCCCGGCAACGGCGCCAAAAAAGGTCTTGATAGCCCACAAGTATAGGGGATCTCAACAATTTTCAAGGGTAAAGTATTTAACCCAAATTTATAGATTTGACACAAGGGGAGCCAAAGAATATTTGAAGGTATTAGCAGCTGAGTTGTCAATTCAACCACACCTGGAGATTAATTATCTGCAGCAAAGTGATCAGTAGCAAAGTAGTTTGATAGTAGTGATAGCAGCAATAGTAACAGTAACAGTGATAGCAGTAATTTTGTTGCAAGTGTAACAATGATGATAGCAGTAGTAACACAACAAGATCAATAAGGATAAATTCGTAGGCATTTGACCGGTCACTTGTTGGATGATATTCATCATGAGACAGTTATAACCTAGGCCAATATGGCACTAGCTCTAGTTCATCGATATAATGTAGGCATGTATTCCGTAAATAGTCATACATGCTTTATTAAAAGAACTTGCATGACATATTTTGTCCTACCCTCCCGTGGCAGCAGGGTCCATATTGGAAACTAAGGGATATTAAGGCCTCCTTTTAATAGAGAACCAGAACAAAGCATTAACACATAGTGATATACATGAACTCCTCAAACTATGGTCATCACCGGGAGTGGGCCCGGTTGTTGTCACTCCAGGGTTCCCGGATCATAACCGTAGTAGGTGACTATAACTTGCAAGATCGGATCAAAACATGGATATAATGATGAATTCATAAACGGTTTAGATTCTGAAATCATGGCACCCAGGCCCAAAGTGACAAGCATTAAGCATGGAAAAGTCATAGCAACATCAATCTATGAACATAGTGGATACTAGGGATCAAGCCCTAACAAAAGTAACTCGATTACATGATGAATCTCATCCAACTCCTCACCGACCAGCGTGCCTACGAAGGAATTACTCACTCCCGGTGGGGAGCATCATGGAATTGGCGATGGAGATAGGTTAGTGGTGACAAAGATCGAAGATCCCCCTCTTCGAAGCCCCAAACGGACTCCAGATCTACCCTCCCAAGGAAGAACAGGGCTTGGCGGCAGCTCCGCCTCGTGGATCGTGATAATTCTTTCTCCCTCATTTTTTTCTGAAATAATGTGAATTTATAGTATCAGGAGGGTCATCAGCGGGGCCACCAGGTGGGTACAACCCACCTGGGCGCGCTAGGAGAGGGGGCGCGCCCTGGTGGGTTGTGCCCACCCAGGTGACCCTCTCCGACAGGTATTGGCTCTAGAAATTATCTTTATTGATATAAAAAATCCTCAAAAAGTTTCATTCCATTCCGAGAACTTTTATTTCTACACAAAAACAACACCATGGTAGTTCTGCTGAAAACAACGTCACTCCGGGGTTAGTTTCATTCAAATCATGCAAACTTGAGTCCAAAACGAGAGGAAAAGCGTGAGAAAAAGTACATACGTGGAAGACATATCAGGGGTGAGGGAGTCCTGGATTAGGGGGTGTCCGGATGGCCGGACTATACCTTCGACCGGACTCTTGGACTATGAAGATACAAGACTGAAGACTTCGTCCCGTGTCCGGAAGGGACTTTCCTTGGCGTGGAAGGCAAGCTTGGCGATACGGATATGTAGATCTCCTACCATTGTAACCGACTCTGTGTAACCCTAGCCCTCTCCGATGTCTATATAAACCAGAGAGTTTAGGTCCATAGGACGAACAACAATCATACCATAGGCTAGCTTCTAGGGTTTAGCCTCTCTGATCTCATGGTAGATCTACTCTTGTACTACCCATATCATCAATATTAATCAAGCAGGACGTAGAGTTTTACCTCCATCAAGAGAGCGCGAACCTGGGTAAAACTTCGTGTCCCCTGCCTCCTGTTACCATCCGACCTAGACGCACAGTTCGGGACCCCCTACCCGAGATCCGCCGGTTTTGACACCGACATTGGTGCTTTCATTGAGAGTTCCTCTGTGTCGTCGCTTTTAGGCCCGATGGCTTCTCCGATCATCAACAGCGATGCGATCCAGGGTGAGACTTTGCTCCCCGGACAGATCTTCATATTCGGCGGCTTTGCACTGCGGGCCAATTCGCTGGGTCATCTGGAGCAGATCGAAAGCTACGCCCCTGGCCATCAGGTCAGATTTGGAAGTTTGAACTACACGGCCGACATCCGCGGAGACTTGATCTTCGACGGATTTGAGCCACAGCGGAGCGTGTCGCACTGTCACGATGGGCATTATTTAGCTCTCTCGCCGAACAGTGCCCTGGAGGCCGCACCTGTGTCCGCTCCGACCCCTAGCTCGCAGCCGATCACACCAACCGAGGATGGGTGGTTAGACACCGCCTCGGGGGCTGCAATCTCTATGGTGATCGAGCCGAACACCAGCCCTATTCTCTGCGAAGCCCGTGACTCCAAGGAGCCGGACTCCTCTCCGGACTCCGAGCCCTCTGCGCCCCGACCGATCGAACCCGATTGGGCGCCAATCATGGAGTTCACCGCCCCGGACATCTTTCAGCACTCGCCCTTCGGTGATATTCTGAATTCACTAAAGTCTCTATGTTTGTCAGGAGAGCCCTGGCCGGACTATAGTCGGCAAGGTTGGGATGCGGATGATGAAGAAATTCAAAGCCCACCCACCACCCACTTCGTAGCCACTGTCAATGATTTAACCGACATGCTCGACTTCGACTCCGAAGACATCGACGCTATGGATGCCGATGCAGGAGACGATCAAGATCCAGCACCTATAGGGCACTAGAAAGCCACCTCGTCGTATGATATATACATGGTGGACACCCCAAAAGAAGACAATGGCGATGGAACAGCGGAGGATGACCCCTCCAAGAAGCAGCCTAAGCGCTGGCGTCAGCGGCGCCGCTCTAAATCCTGCCAAAACAAAAACAGTGATTCCGGCACGGGGGATAATAACACCCCGGACAGTGCCGAAGACAACCACCTCCAACAAGATTCAGCACAGGAGGATAGAGAAGCCTCCCTCCGAAGACGAGGCAAGCCTCGACGACGACGAATTTGTCGTGCCGGAGGATCTCGCCGAACAAGAATGTTTCAAACGCAGGCTTATGGCCATGGCGAACAGCCTCAAGAAAAAAACAGCAACAACTTAGAGCTGATTAGGATTTGCTAGCTGACAGATGGACTGAAGTCCTTGCGGCCGAAGAGTATGAACTCGAACGCTCCTCCAAGAGCTACCCAAAGCGCAGGTTGCTACCCCAATTAGAGGAGGAAGCAGTTAAACCTACATCACCAGCGCATGATGCGGCCGACCGGCCACCCCGTGGCTGCGACAAAGAGGCCTCTCGGCCCTCCACTCAAGTCGCACCCCGGCGCCGCTCAAAAACTACCAAGGCATGGGAAAATACGCCAGACCTGGCAGACATATTGGAGGACAAGGCAAGGCAAACAAGATCGATCTACGGATCACGTGGGCGCCCCACGGCACGAGACGGTACCCGTCACGCCGGATATAGTAAATCCGGCCGGGCCGAACATAGTAGACAAAGCTTGTTTGAGCTGCGTCGTGATATAGCCCAGTATAGAGGCGCCGCACACCCACTATGCTTCACAGATGAAGTAATGGATCATCAAATCCCCGAGGGTTTCAAGCCCGTGAACATCGAATCATATGATGGCACGACAGATCCTGCGGTATGGATCGAGGACTATCTCCGCCATATCCACATGGCCCGCGGTGATGACTTACACGCCATCAAATACCTCCCACTCAAGCTTAAAGGACCAGCTCGGCATTGGCTTAACAGCTTGCCAGCAGAATCAATTGGTTGTTGGGAGGACCTGGAAGCCGCATTTCTCGACAATTTCCAGGGCACTTATGTGCGACCACCAGACGCCGATGACCTAAGCCACATAATTCAGTAGCCAGAGGAATCGGCCAGACAATTCTGGACACGGTTCCTAACCAAGAAAAATCAAATCGTCGATTGTCCGGACGCAGAGGCCCTAGCAGCCTTCAAGCATAACATCCGTGACGAGTGGCTTGCACGGCACCTAGGACAGGAAAAGCCGAAATCTATGGCAGCCCTCACGACACTTATGATCCACTTTTGCATGGGAGAAGACAGCTGGCTAGCTTGCAGCAATAACATGACCAAGAACCCTGGTAATTCGGATACCAAGGACAGTAGTGGCAGGTCGCGTCGCAACAAGCAAAAGTGCCGCATTAACGGCGACAATGCTGAGCATACGGCAGTTAATGCCGGATTCAGAGGTTCTAAACCCGGTCAGTGGAAAAAGCCATTCAAAAGAAATACTCCGGGCCCATCCAGTTTGGACCGAATACTCGACCGCTCCTGCCAGATACATGGCACCCCCGAAAAACCAGCCAATCACACCAACAAGGATTGTTGGGTGTTCAAGCAGGCAGGCAAGATAAATGCCGAAAGCAGAGACAAGGGGCTGCATAGCGATGACGAGGAGGAGCCCCGGCCGCCGAACAACAGTGAACAGAAAGGTTTTCCCCCACAAGTGTGGACGGTGAACATGATATATGCAACCCACGTCCCCAAGAGGGAGCGGAAGCGTGTGCTAAGGGACATATACACGATGGAGCCAGTCGCCCCAAAGTTCAACCCATGGTCTTCCTGCCCGATCACTTTTGATCGAAGGGACCACCCCACTAGCATCCGTCATGGCGGATTCGCCGCATTGGTTCTAGACCCAATTATTGACTGATTTCACCTCACTAGAGACCTTATGGACGGCGGCAGCAGCCTGAACCTGCTTTATCAGGATACAGTGCGGAAAATGGGCATCGATCCCTCGATGATTAAACCCACTAGAACGACCTTTAAAGGCATCATACCAGGTGTAGAAGCCAACTGTACAGGCTTAGTTACACTTGAAGTGGTCTTCGGATCTCCGGATAATTTCCGAAGCGAGGAGTTAATCTTCGACATAGTCCCGTTCCACAGTGGCTATCACGCACTGCTCGGGTGAACCGCATTTTCCAAATTCAATGCGGTGCCGTACTATGCATACCTCAAGCTCAAGATGCCAGGCCCTCGAGGCGTCATCACGGTCAATGGAAACACAGAATGCTCTCTCCAAACGGAGGAGCATACGGCGGCTATCGTAGCGGAAATACAAAGCAGCCTCTCAAGGCAATTCTCTAGTCCGGCCATTAAACGTCCGGACACCGTCAAGCATGCCCGGAGTAACCTACACCAAGACCGCCCGGCACGTTCAGAGCAAGCGTAGTAATGCGGCCCCAACTCCAGCCCTCGCAAACTTGCGAAACCAGTGCTGCGCGTACATAACTACGCTCTGGAAATACCATGGGCACAGGGGGAGGGGCACCATCACGGCACGCCCGAAACATGGCTTAAACCGCACTAGGGGCTGCAGATTTCTTAATTTTCTCTTATTTTCAGGACTCCATTCTTCGGAAGGCTTGTCCGGCAATACAATTGCCGCACAAACGATACAACCAGGGAAGCAGAAAGCTACGCCGCACTACGGAACTCTAAGGTGGTCTCTATAACGAGTAGTATACCTGTTTCGCATAACATTCCGCAGCTCGCCCGTGGAAAGGACATATTTGATAGTCCGATCTTTTGCTTATCGCACTATTTGTATCATTCTGCTTTGATTGCAGCTTTTTTAAATAAACAATGCATAGCTTCCGTCTATTATTTCATTACCCTTTTTTGCGAATATATGTTCATTAATGACATGTTGCACCTGTACACTTTGGTACGGCCAATACGCCAGGGGCTTAAGTACCCCACAACATGGTGTGAGAAGTCCGAACACTTTCACAAGTGTGGCACCCCGAACTTCTAGCATTATATGCATCGGCTCCGAATCATGTCTTGGGTCAATAGTTGGGTTTGCCCGGCTCCTATGTTTTGGTACCTTACGTTCCGTCATATCGGCTAAGGTAGCACTAGGAGAACTACTACGATTGTGCCCCAGTTGAGCTGGGCTAAGCACCTCAGTAGACAAAGCTAAAACTGACCATCATGATGAGGCAAGAGCTGGTCGCTGTTCGAGAGGTTTTCGAGTCCCTAAAGACTTATGCCGCTTAGAGAGAGGAGTCGGCTATGTCCGGCCTAGGTGTGGATAGCGCCCCGAACACGGTCTTCCGAACACTAGGGGCTTCGCCGAAATTTAAAATTATAGAATTCTATGGCTAAGTGAGAGTGTTCAAGCATTATAGTCTGATTGCCTTGTTCGTTGTGTTGAGCGCCTCCCTCGAAGGACCCAAGAATGGGAAAAGGAGCGCTCATGTTTATCCCGAACACCCCAGCACTCGTGGCATGGGGGCAGAAGTCGATGACTCAACATCTCTCAAATTTGATAAACGGCCGCACAGAAGGTAATATTTTAAATTCAAAAAGCATTGCTTAGTGCACATGAACAAGTTTTCAGTGCACATGACAAAACGAGCGAGTTTATTGAAAAATTACATTCATGGAACATTCATCCGCCACAAGGCGGGCACCCTTCAGAACGCCCTCATAATACATCTCGGGCTTGCGATGCTCCTTGCCCGGCGGTGGCCCGTCCTTCACAAGCTTCTCAGCATCTAGCTTGCCCTAGTGCACCTTCGCACGGGCAAGCGCCCTACGGGCACCCTCGATGCATACGGAGCGCTTGATGACTTCGAGCCTTGGACAGGCCTCCACCAGCTGCCTCACCAGCCCGAAGTAGCTCCCAGGAATGGCCTCTCTAGGCTATAACCGGACTATGAGGCCCTTCATGGCCTGTTCGGGCACCTTATGGAGCTCGACTAGCTGTTTCAGCTGGTCGCTTAAGGGCACCGGGTGTTCGGCCTCAGCATACTGAGACCAGAACACCTTCTCCATCGAGCTTCCCTCCTCGGCGTGGTAGAAGGCGACTGTAGGATCAAAAGTATGTCTAGAGGGGGGTGATTAGACTACTTGACCAAATAAAAACTTAACCTTTTCCCAATTTTAGTTCTTGGCAGATTTTAGCTATTTTAGGACAAGTCAAGCAATCATCACACAATCCAAGCAAGCATGCAAAGAGTATATTGGCAGCGGAAAGTAAAGCATGCAACTTGCAAGAATGTAAAGGGAAGGGTTTGGAGAATTCAAACGCAATTGGAGACACAGATGTTTTTCCCGTGGTTCGGATAGGTGGTGCTATCCTACATCCACGTTGATGGAGACTTCAACCCACAAAGGGTAACGGTTGCGCGAGTCCACACAGGGCTCCACCCACGAAGGGTAACGGTTGCGCGAGTCCACACAGGGCTCCACCCACGAAGGGTCCACGAAGAAGCAACCACCCACAAAGGGTCCACGAAGAAGCAACCTTGTCTATCCCACCATGGCCATCGCCCACACAGGACTTGCCTCACTAGTGGTAGATCTTCACGAAGTAGGCGATCTCCTTGCCCTTACAAACTCCTTCGTTCAACTCCACAATCTTGTTGGAGGCTCCCAAGTGACACCTAGCCAATCTAGGAGACACCACTCTCCAAGAAGTAACAAATGGTGTGTAGGTAATGAACTCCTTGCTCTTGTGCTTCAAATGATAGTCTCCCCAACACTCAACTCTCTCTCATAGGATTTGCATTTTGTGGAAAGAATATTTGAGTGGAAAGCAACTTGGAGAGGCTAGAGATCAAGATTCATATGGTAGGAATGGAATATCTTGGTCTCAACACATGAGTAGGTGGTTCTCTCTCAGAACATATGAGTTGGAATGGTGTATGTGTTCTGATAGCTCTCTCATCGAATGAAGAGGAGGTGGAGGGGTATATATAGCCTCCACACAAAATCCAACCGTCACACACAGTTTTCCAATCTCGGTGGGACCGAATCAACAAACTCGGTCGGACCGAAAATGTAAACCTAGTGACCGTTAGAGATTTTTGGTGGGACTGACATGCAACTCGGTAGGACCGATATGGTTAGGGTTTGGGCATAACGTAATCTCGGTGAGACCGATTACACAAACTCGGTGAGACCGAATTTGGTAATTAGCTAACCAGAGAGTTGGTCAGGCAAACTCGGTGGGACCGATTTGCTCTTTCGGTGAGACCGAAAAGTTACAAAGGGAAACACTGAATTTACATTGCAATCTCGGTGGGACCGATTCGCTCTTTCGGTGAGACCGAAAAGTTACGAAAGGGAAACAGAGAGTTTGCAATCCCATCTCGGTGAGACCGAGATCCCTATCGGTAGAACCGAATTGCTAGGGTTTGGCAATGGCTTATGACAAGTGAAACTCGGTGGCGCCGGATAGGAAGAATCGGTAGGACCGAGTTTGGCTTAGGGTTTAGGTCATATGTGGATATGGGAAATTAGTTGAGGGTTTTGGAGCATATCACTAAGCACATGAAGCAAGAGGCTCATTAAGCAACACCTCATCCCTCCTTGATAGTATTGGCTTTTCCTAAAGACTCAATGTGATCTTGGATCACTAAAATATAAAATGAAGAGTCTTGAGCTTTTGAGCTTGAGCCAATCCTTTGTCCTTAGCATTTTGAGGGTTCCACTTTCACATCCATGCCATGCCAATCATTGAGCTTTCCTGAAATAATCATCTTGGAATAGCATTAGCTCAATGAGCTATATGTTGTTATGAATTACCAAAACCACCTAGGGATAGTTGCACTTTCAATCTCCCCCTTTTTGGTAACTGATGACAACATATAGATCAAAGCTTCGACAAGTGATAATAAGCATGAAATATATCGTCGCTTTGAGAAGTATGTGATAAGTAAGAGCTCCCCCTAAGTTTGTGCATATTTAAAATTTGCTTTGGACTGCAAATGCACAAGGAGTTAGAGTCATGGGTTACTCTTCCATGTCACATACATCTTGGTGGAGCGCTTAAAATGATAAGAATGAAATACATGCACTCATCACCAAGAATAGTGAATGATCACATAAGATAGATAAGATAATAGCATTAAGCAAGCATTAAGTGTAGCTTATGATCAAACACATGATCATCAATGTCTCACAAGCAATGACATAGTATCTCAAGCACTCAAAAGCAAACAAGTTCGAAAAACCACCAAATAAAGCAAGAGAGAAAAAACAACACTCTCTCTCTCGAAGCCTATGATCTATACATCTTCTCCCCCTTTGGCAACAAGTTACCAAAAAGTTCCTAGAAAATGCATAGTGCTAGATCGACGCTCAGGCTTGATCTTCTGGTGGTGGTGGAGTCCGGATCACTCCAAGGACGAAGGCTTCTGTAGATGCTGAAGTAGACGCTGGAGTTGGAGCTGAAGTAGATGCTGGAGCTGGTGGAACTGAAGCTGTAGCTGGCACAGAAGTGGTGGCTCTTGTGTCAGCAACTGGCACGGCAGACGACCTCGGACCTCGTGGCACTCTAGCAAAGGCATGAGTGGTAGTCCTGCCTCTCCTCTCCTGCATGTCATCCTGGAGCTGCTCCACTGCAGTCTGAATCTCTGTCACCTTGACATCCAAGTCATAGAACTTTTGTTCCATGATCCTCTCTAAGCTTGCATGGTTCTGAGTTAGGGTGGCTAGTCCTTTCTCAATCCGCAGGGTGGATGCAATCAGGTAACCAAGCTGCTCTTGTTTAGTTTTCAAGAAATACTCAGATGCCTCCTCTTGAGTTGGCATCTTGGCAGCTTTCTCCTTCCTTGCCTTCTCCTTCTTTGCTTGTGCTTGGGAAGACGATGGCTCATTCTCAGTCATGATAACTTGATTGTCCTCAAAATTTGGACGGATGGGCAGGTGTTCCTTGTCCAATAAATATGCCCGTGCCCATCTTAGAGTTGATGAGCTCCTGAATTTGAGGTGCATATCCACAACTCCTCTTCCGATCTGCTGCAGTCCTTTTGATAGTCTCTACTATGAGGCTCATGACCTTGAACTTCTGTGGCACATCAAAGACGTGAAGCAAGTTGATTGCATGGCCTCTGATCATCTTGTGATCTCCAGACTTGGGCAAGAGAGTGTGCCTCAATATCCAATTGATTGTTGGCAGCCCTGACAGAAGATAGTGCACTGAGCCAAATTTGAAAGTGTCAAGAGCTTCATTTGGAATTTCCTTGTACATGTTGGACATTGAGTTGTGGTCCATCTTCTTCTTGGCATAAATGTCCAAGTCATCTGCTTGCTCCTCCGGGGCATTGATCAACTTTGCCCATTCCTCAACAGTTGATTGGTACCTCGTACCTTTAGACATCCATGTTATCCTCCCATCTGGATAAAAGTGTGCTGTGGAGTAGAATTGCATGATAAGCTCCTCGTTCCACTTTGTGAGCTTATGCCCAACAAAGTCTGCAACTCCACACGCACTAAAGCTGTCATACACTCCAGGGTAGTGTTCCTCATTTTCCTTCATGTAAGTCCAGTCGACCCATCTCATGTCACAAACAGTGGGCTTCTTATCTAGCAGCACTGTCTCATAGAAGTCCTGCTGTTCCTTGGTGTGAAATATGTAATCCACAGCAGTCCTTCTCCTTGAAGCATACGAGTCTGCTTCTCTCCACTTCCTCAGCCTGAATCTCTCCTGAGCTTCATGTCCTCAGCTACAGGATGAGCATCGTTGTGGTCTGGGATCTTGGGCTTGAGCTTTCTAAGAACTTGCTCTTCATCCTCTTCTTCAGCAACAGTCTCAGGCACTGGGGCCTTGTTCTTCTCAGCTGCAGGAATGCTCCTTGTATTCCTCTTTGGTTTTGGCTTGGAGGCAGCTTTGGGCTTAGATGCAGTAGCCCCTGATCTTATGGCATCACCCATCAGCTTGGGTGCCTTAGGTGCTGGTGCAGCTACCTCTTCTTCCTCTTCCTCTTCCATGATGGAAGCCTTTCCTAGCACTCTGGCTACGGTCTTCTTGACCCTTTCCTTCCTCTTCTTGCCTTCTGCAGCAACTGGCTCTTTGGGAGTGGGCTTCTCAGTTGAGGCTCTAGCCTTTGACATAGGCTGCCTACCTGCTGGCCTTTTGATCTTTAGACCTGGCTTTGTGCCTTGAGCTGGCTCAACTCTCTTTGATGTGGCCTCTTCCTCTGCCACATAATCTTCATCTTCGGAGTCTGAAGTTCTCTTCTTCCTCTGTCTGGTGGCAGCTTTTGGCAGATTGCTTGGGGTACTTCTGCTGCCATCATCGGAAGAGCTGGAGGGACTAGTGCCCTCACTCATCTGCACTTGCTGCTCTAACAAGTTCTGGCTGTCACTCTGATCAGACATGCTGCAAGCTCTGACTGCTGACCCTGTGAATAGTTTATAGATGAGGTAGAATAGATGAGCATCACAAAATGCAGATATTTTTGCACAAGAATGATCCAAAAACTTAGTTTTAGTTTCCCACTGAAATCATCTCGGATCTACCGATTTTTAAACTCGGTGATACCGAAGCAGTTTTGGAACCTAAACTAGTGAACTCGGTTGGACCGAGTCACAGTTCGGTGGCACCGAGACTGCTAGGGTTTCACAAAGTTCCAAAATCAGTCACACCGATAAGTAATTCTCGGTCAGACCAAGTCTCACTTGTGCAATGGCATAAGCCAAATCGGTGGGACCGAGTTTTTCAACTCGGTGGGTCCGAGATGGTTTCGGCGGAAACCTAACCCTAAAATTTTCAAATCAAAGCTAATCTACGAGCGTATTGACTGGATAGGAGTGTTTCAATCGTGGCAAGAATCATGATGATCACAATGTGCTGAGAATTGGATTGGATAATAGCACAAAGATCGAGTCCATACCCTAGCTCGGCGGAGACTCGCTACGGCGGCAACGGCGGGGCAGAATTCCCGTTGACGGCGACGGAGACCAGCGACTGGAGGCGGCTGGCGGCGAGAAGACGATCCGGAGACCACGTTGGCAGAGCAGGCTATCGCGCGGGCAAAGGGGTTAGGAGAAATTTCCAAATTTTGCCCGTGACTATATATAGCCCGACCCTGTCGGTGTGACCGAGTGGAACAACTCGGTGGCACCGAGATTCATAACTGCATGCAGTTACTGAAACTCGGTGTGACCGAAATGTTCAAATCGGTTGCATCGAGATCGAAAACCTAGATCAACTTAATGATCTCGGTAGGACCTAAAGTGGGGTATCGGTCAGACCGAGAATCATAAAGAGGTTTTGGAAGTTTAAGTCTATGACGAATCGGGGACTTCGAGCGCTCCTCACACAGAGTGGTTCGAATCTGACTTGATCAAATTTTGTGATGCAGCATGAATAGAGTTTGAGACGAGAAAAGCATAGATAGCTAGAGGAGGTTCTTAGGCATTCTTGTCCATCCACTTGGCAAAGGAAATAAACCCAAACGATCAAAACAACAAGTCGATGTCCTCGAATGAGTAAAATATGCAACCAGCATGCTCACACAATAAGATGGCAAATGAAATATGTGGCAAGGCATGCACAACCAATTCTAGCATCTATCAAGCAATTTGCGATGACAAGGTCATCTATATATGAGTATATTGACTTAGGAGTCAAGTGAGAACACTTGATCATAGGTCATACTCATCGTTTAAGCTCAAGTGGGGTTACCACTTTTACATAAAGCATTGTTGTGTTCACATCTTTAGAGTTGCTTTAGCTCAAGTCTTAGAGTAAAGCTCCCCCTAGATGTGATATCCCCCCGACTAACCTTGGGTTTCGTCGATGATGACTTCATGTAGATGTTGAAGATGTGGATGCTCAATGTTGATGTAGATCACTTGGAGCTATCCATTTGAGTGAATTGCACTTTCAATACCTACATGGGTTAGTCCCACAAGGAACAAACAAGGATATCCATAGACATAGAGTGATGCACACACAAGATGATGTCCATGAAAACTTTCAGGTTACCTTGTCCCTTGTCTTACCAATAAGAGGGTTTGTGACTCCTTGAACTAGTGCAAGATGTGGAAGTTGATTCCACTTGTTCTTGCCAAAATGATAAGAGTGAAGTATGTTGGCGGAGTCACCCTCAAGAACTCTCTAGTTCTTCTTCTTTTGGATCCACACCACCTTGATGGGAATCCTTGGAGTTGTAGTCGTACTTGATGAAGTGGAACTTGAAGTAGTCTTGGGAATCCACTTGACTAAGGTCTTAGGAGCTTCTTCAAATGCGTCAATTTCCCCTTGAAGCTTGTCCTTGCCTTTTTGCTTGCAGTCTTGTGGTGGAAGATCATCTTGAGCTTGTGTCCCCTTGAAAGAAGTATCATGCTTCTCTTGTTGAGGAACAAACTTTGTCTTGGGGTATTGATCTTCTTCCCACTCAACTCCATTGGCATTGAACTTTCATTCAAAACCAACGCCTTGATTCTTCCGGTGCATTCCTTGCTTGCGCACAATTTCCTCGAATTGCTTGCTCCCGGCAAGGCTTTTGTACACTCCTTTCTCTATAATTCCCTTCAATAAGCTATTTTCTTGCTCAAGTGTAACTTGGCTAAGAGAGTCCTTAGTGGAATCAAGAGAACTACTAGAAGCAACAATATTGGATTTAGCATGATCATTGTTACTGCTAGAGGAAGAATCTTTCTTGTTCTTGTTACTAGACTTGACTTGAGGCATGTAATTGGATAAGAGTAAACGCTTGGCAATGTAAGAAGAACTTTTCTTGCGGAGATCATCATTGATTGCTTTTAAGAACTCATGCTCTTGCTCAAGGTTGAGCTTTTTAAAGCGTAATTTCTCATGAGCTCTTAAAAGTTCTCGATGAACTTCGAAGATAGTTTCATGAGCTAACTTAAGAGTGTTTAGTTCTTTAGTTAGAGCCTCAATCTTTTCCTTATCATTGTCATTCATTTTATCTTGATTAGCATGATTAATTGCCATTTCATCATAGTATTCATCACTAGAGTTGTCAACAAGCAAATCATCACCTAACAAGTCATCTTCATCACTATTGAAATCAACATACTCGGGGTGTGTTACCTTAGGACCTTTGGCCATGAAGCATCTTCCAATTCCTTCATTTGGTGAGTCAAATATGTCGTAGGAGTTGGTTGACACAAGTGCTAGACCGGCAACACCTTCATCTTGAGTATCTTCGGAGTCGGAGTGATAACTTCTCTCGAAGTGGCTGTCGGAGTCGGAGCCGGATACCCATTCACCAACATGAGCTTGATGTCTTCGTCTTGTGTAGCTCCTTGATGATTTTTCCTTCCTTTCCAAATCCTTGCTTCTCCGTGAGTATCTTCGTTCATAACGATCATCTCTACTCCTTCTATCTCTTGGTGGTGATTCTTTGCTTCTTCTTTTTGGAGAATCTTCTCTTCTCTTGTAGGGAGCCGTACACTCATTGGAATAGTGTCTGGGTCTTCCACAACTGTAGCAGTTTTGCTCTCGACTAGAAGATCTTTTGTCATTGTAGGACCTTGACTTGAAGCTTCTATCTTTGCTTCTACTCTTGTAGAACTTGTTGAAGTTCTTCACCATTAAGCTCAATTCTTCATTGAAGTCTTGTTTCTCACTTGATGATGTAGGGGCTTCACATGAGGCTTTATAGGCACCACTTGATTTGCTGTGAAGTTCCTATTTATCCTTAAGTGACATCTCATGAGCAACAATTCTTCCAATCACCTCCGTTGGCTTGAGATCTTTGTAATTGGGCATCATTTGGATCAATGTGCACACGGTATCATATTTTCCATCCAAGGCTCTTAGAATCTTCTTGATGATGAATCTATCGGTCATCTCTTCACTTCCTAAGCCGGCAATCTCATTTGTGATGAGAGCAAGCCTAGAGTACATTTTAGCGACACCTTCACCATCCTTCATCCTGAACTTGTCAAGTTGGCTTTGAAGCACATCCAACTTGGATTCCTTGACGGAGTCGGTACCTTCGTGCATATCAATCAAAGTGTCCCAAATTTCCTTCGCATTCTCAAGACGGCTGATTTTGTTGAATTCTTCGGGGCACAATCCGTTGAAGAGAATATCACAAGCTTGAGCATTGTATTGCAACATCTTCAACTCATCCGCGGTAGCTTCACGGTTTGGTTCTCTCCCATCAAAGAAGTCACCTTGCAAACCAACACACACAATAGCCCAAACTGCGGGGTTATGTCCAAGAATATGCATTTTCGTTTTATGCTTCCAACTAGCAAAATTAGTACCATCAAAGTAGGGACCTCTACGGTGATAATTTCCCTCGCTAGACGCCATACTCTCCTAGGTTGTGAAACCAAGGCTATGACCACCAAAAGCTATGGAGATCAAAGCAAATGGAGACCAAAGCTCTGATACCACTTGTAGGATCGAAAGTATGTCTAGAGGGGGGTGATTAGACTACTTGACCAAATAAAAACTTAACCTTTTCCCAATTTTAGTTCTTGGCAGATTTTAGCTATTTTAGGACAAGTCAAGCAATCATCACACAATCCAAGCAAGCATGCAAAGAGTATATTGGCAGCGGAAAGTAAAGCATGCAACTTGCAAGAATGTAAAGGGAAGGGTTTGGAGAATTCAAACGCAATTGGAGACACGGATGTTTTTCCCGTGGTTTGGATAGGTGGTGCTATCCTACATCCACGTTGATGGAGACTTCAACCCACAAAGGGTAACGGTTGCGCGAGTCCACACAGGGCTTCACCCACGAAGGGTAACGGTTGCGTGAGTCCACACAGGGCTCCACCCACGAAGGGTCCATGAAGAAGCAACCACCCACAAAGGGTCCACAAAGAAGCAACCTTGTCTATCCCACCATGGCCATCGCCCACACAGGACTTGCCTCACTAGCGGTAGATCTTCACGAAGTAGGCGATCTCCTTGCCCTTACAAACTCCTTGGTTCAACTCCACAATCTTGTCGGAGGCTCCCAAGTGACACCTAGCCAATCTAGGAGACACCACTCTCCAAGAAGTAACAAATGGTGTGTAGGTAATGAACTCCTTGCTCTTGTGCTTCAAATGATAGTCTCCCCAACACTCAACTCTCTCTCATAGGATTTGGATTTTGTGGAAAGAATATTTGAGTGGAAAGCAACTTGGAGAGGCTAGAGATCAAGATTCATATGGTAGGAATGGAATATCTTGGTCTCAACACATGAGTAAGTGGTTCTCTCTCAGAACATATGAGTTGGAATGGTGTATGTGTTCTGATAGCTCTCTCATCGAATGAAGAGGAGGTGGAGGGGTATATATAGCCTCCACACAAAATCCAACCGTTACACACAGTTTTCCAATCTCGGTGGGACCGAATCAACAAACTCGGTCGGACCGAAAATGTAAACCTAGTGACCGTTGGAGATTTTCGGTGGGACTGACATGCAACTCGGTAGGACCGATATGGTTAGGGTTTGGGCATAACGTAATCTCGGTGAGACCGATTACACAAACTCGGTGAGACCGAATTTGGTAATTAGCTAACCAGAGAGTTGGTCAGGCAAACTCGGTGGGACCGATTTGCTCTTTCGGTGAGACGAAAAGTTACAAAGGGGAAACACTGAATTTACATTGCAATCTCGGTGGGACAGATTCGCTCTTTCGGTGAGACCGAAAAGTTACGAAAGGGAAACAGAGAGTTTGCAATCCCATCTCGGTGAGACCGAGATCCCTATCAGTAGAACCGAATTGCTAGGGTTTGGCAGTGGTTTATGACAAGTGAAACTCGGTGGCGCCGGATAGGAAGAATCGGTAGGACCGAGTTTGGCTTAGGGTTTAGGTCATATGTGGATATGGGGAAGTAGTTGAGGGTTTTGGAGCATATCACTAAGCACATGAAGCAAGAGGCTCATTAAGCAACACCTCATCCCTCCTTGATAGTATTGGCTTTTCCTAAAGACTCAATGTGATCTTGGATCACTAAAATATAAAATGAAGAGTCTTGAGCTTTTGAGCTTGAGCCAATCCTTTGTCCTTAGCATTTTGAGGGTTCCACTTTCACATCCATGCCATGCCAATCATTGAGCTTTCCTGAAATAATCATCTTGGAATAGCATTAGCTCAATGAGCTATATGTTGTTATGAATTACCAAAACCACCTAGGGATAGTTGCACTTTCAGCGGCGACATCCGACACGCTACATGGCAAGTCTGCGAATGCTCCTGGAGAGCTCCGGATTCAGGTAAGTGACAAGTAATTCACTTTTACGTGCTTGCTTCGCATAAAGAATGCCTTACCCGCCTCTATCTTTTTTACTGCCTCAACCTCCTAGAGGGCCTTCTGGGTTTCGGCCTTGGCAGACTTGGCATCTTCAATGGCCGCCGCGAGCTCAGACTCTCACGTCTTCGAGTCAAGCTCCAAACTCTCATGTTTTTTCATGAGAGCCTGGAGCTCTTGCCGCACCTCGCCAACCTGCGTCTCATGCTTCTCCCGCTCGGTGCGCTCCGTGGCCGCCCTCTTTTCGGCCTCGGACAGCGCTTGCTTAAGGGTTGCCACCTCAGTTGTGGCCCCTACAATAGCCACGTTAATCCTGTCACTTTTTGCAATTGCACCTTCCACATATTTCAATAAGGTATTTCTTACCTTCCTTCTCCTCGAGCTGCTGCTTGGCTAGGCCGAGCTCTTGCTCCGACCGCTCGAGGTTCTGCTTCAGCGTATCCACCTCCACAGTCGGTGCGGCGGAGGCCAGCAGCGAAGCCTGCATACACATATTGACTTGATTATGTTAGACTCCTGCGATTATTAGATCCTCTATTCGGCTTTTCTTTCCGAACGCCGAACAGAGCATCAGGGGCTACTGTCTATGCGGTAATATTTTTACATATTCTTTACTTACCTCAAAGCCTGTTAGAAGGCTGGCACATGCTTCAGTCAGTCCGCTCTTGGCGGACTGAACCTTCTGGATCACCGCACTCATAATAGTGCAGTGCCCCTCGTCGATGGAGGCGCCGTTAAGCGTCTCCAGCAAATTGTCCGGTGCCTCCGGTTGGACGGAGGTCACCAGCTCGGTAGGCTTGCTCCTCTTGGAAGGAGGCTGCCTACGGAGTCCGGAACCGTTGAAGGTTCCGGCGCAGTGTCCGGCTCAAGGCCGGACTTGGAGCCCTTGGGGGTTCTATCCCCTTTACGTCTGGAGTCCGGGAGGTTGCCTTGCGGTGCCTCCAGGACCACCTCCTCCTGGCTTCGAACCTATTGGGACTCCACCTTGGCGCCGTCCGTAGGGTGGGGGGAGGAAGCCGTCAGAAGCGAATTCACATCCGACGAATCTAGGGAGCCGCTCGACGACTCGTCGAGCCCAGCCTTGGCGGACTACACAATCATGTTCGAGTAAGGAAAAGCTGTGCAATGGGGGAATACTATGAATCACTCAGGTATCCGGATACTTACGATCTCGCCAGGGGCTTGGCCCTGTGCGGCCACTCCTCTTCGCCGTTGTCGGCGTTGGTGGAGTAGTCTGGAGGAGGGGTCTTCCCCCTCTTGGACCCTTCGGCCTCCCCGGTTGGGGCGGCCTTCCTTTTCTTCCCTCGCCCCGCTGGAGGGGGAGAGGTCTCTTCTTCCTCCTCGTCTTCATGGGAGGAGTGCGCCTTGGAGTCGTCGGATGGTGAATCCGACACCTCCTGGCGCCGGGCGCTCTTTCGAGTCCCCGTGGCCTTCTTCTTGGCCTTCTTCTCCGGCACCACGCAAGGTGCCGGAGCTAGCAGCTTCGCCAAGCGAGCGTCCGCTGGGCCTTCGGGCAAAGGAGCCGGACAGTTGATCTGTCCGGACGTCTCCTGCCAATCTTGTCAAAGGTAAGGGAACTTAGATCCCGCATGAATTCACACTATGAAAAACTAATACCCTGTAAAAGGTGAAAACAGCTTACCGCATGAGCGTGACGCTGCGTGCTGAATCCGCAATCCTCGGTAGCGGATGCGGGGGCCTCGGCGCCCTTGAAAAGCACCTTCCAGGCATCTTCGTACGTCGTGTCGAAGAGCTTGCTTAGAGTTCGGTGCCGCGCCAGGTCGAATTCCCACAGGTTGAAAGCCCATTGTTGACATGGGAGGATCCGGCGGATGAGCATAACCTGGAGTACGTTGATAAGTTTGATATTCCTGTCCACCAGGGTTTGGACGCATGTTTGGAGTCCGGTCAGCGCTCCTTTTTTACCCCACGACAGGCCCTTCTCTTTCTAGGAGGCGAGCCGTGTAGGGGGTCCGGATTGGAACTCGGGGGCTGCGACCCATTGAGGGTCGCGCGGCTCGGTGATGTAAAACCACCCCGACTGCCACCCCTTTAGGGACTCCACGAAGGAGCCCTCGAACCATAGGACGTTGGGCATCTTGCCCACCATGGCGCCTTCGCACTCCGCTTGGGTGCCGCGCACCACCTTCGGCTTGACATTGAAAGTCTTGAGCCATAGGCCGAAATGGGGGCGGATGCGGAAGAAAGCCTCGCACATGATGATAAACGCCAAGATGTTGAGGAAAAAATTCAGGGCCAGATCATGGAAATCCAGGCCATAGTAGAACATGAGCCCCCGGACAAATGGGTGGAGAGGGAAGCCCAGTACGTAGAGGAAATGGGGGAGGAACACCACCCTCACCTGGGGCCTAGGGGTGGGGATGAGCTGCCCCTCTTTGTGAAGCCGGTGCGCAAAGTCGTTAGACAAGTATCCGGCCTTCCTCAGTCTTTTGATGTGTCCCTCCATGACGGAGGAGACCATCCACTTGCTTCCCGCTCCGGACATGGCTGGAGAAGGTTGAGGTGGGGTGTGCGGACTTGGGTGCTGGAGCTCGAGTGCGCGGAAATGGATAGGCAAAGGAGGAAGAAGGCGTGGATGAAAAGGTGGATCCTTATCCCCTTATATGGGCGGACGTGACTATGCGCCCCCATCAGCCTGGTAAAACTCGCTTATCTCCCAAGCGCTGCAGTCAATGGCGCAGTTGGGTTACCCACACCCGTATTGATGAGAATCTCGGAATAAGGGGACACGATCTCTGCTTTAACAAGACGTGCCAAGGAAACCGCCTCGCTAAATGCGCTGAGGTGGGACAGTAAAATGATTCGAATAAAGACTTGGCTGTGGTGTGATGTCACGCTATGGAATACGTCAGCAGATTAGATTTGTGTAAATATTATTCTCTCTATGGCAATATGTGGAAACTTATTTTGCAGAGCCGGACACTACCTTTGTGTTCAAAATCTTCTATGAAGTACTTGGAGGAGGAACCCGCCTTGCAATGCTGTCAGGACCCCGACTCAATGCCACATCGATCTAGCATGTAACACCTCATATCACTTTGCGGCCTCACGCACGGTATCCCCACGGGTGTCGCATTACCTTTGCCCGGGACCGTTTGCGCCTTTTGGCACACGTATATGACAGTGTCGCTAGCATCCATATGATAAGGAGCCCGGGCTGACATGGCTAGTCGTAAACCCAAAGTGGCACAGACTTACAGGGACAGGCATCCATGACCCAGCATCGAACGTGTCGGTCATCAGCGAGTGAATCCAGGCTGTAGCACTGGGCTAGCAGGACTCCGGTGAACCGGGCTGTAGCGGGCTAACAGGACTCCGGTATTCATCGCGTGACATTTCCCCGAAGGGACAGACACAGGAACGAAGAAGGACACATGCCGGCCAGCCTAAGTGTCCCGGAGCAGTAGCAAGCTACCATGGCTCGGTGGAAACACTAGGAGACATTTCCCGGTAAGAGAGGCTACCAAGGATAAACAACTAGGTTGTCAGATCCCACACATACCAAGCATTTCAATAACATACACACAATATGCTCGATATGTGCAAATACAACATGGCATCACAACATGACTCTACAACTCAAGTATTTTAATCAATAGGCTCCGAGGAGCGAGATATTACAAACATGGGTCTCACGACCCAACAATCAGAGCATACAAGTCAAAGCACAAGCGGAAGCTACCATGTCTGGGTACAGACATCTATAAATGAAAAAGGCTGAGAAGCCTGACTATCTACCAAATCCTGCCGAGGCACAAGATCGTAGCTGAGGTAACAAGCTAAACGTCGAAGTCCACGCGAAACTACTAGTGAGACTGAAGTCTCTCTGCAAAAACATAAAATAGGCAAACGTGAGTACAAATGTACCCAGCAAGACTTACATCAGAACTATCTACGTATGCATCATTATCAACAAAGGGGATGGTGGGGTTTAACTGCAGCAAGCCAGCTTTGACTCGGTGGCTATCCTGAACTACAACTGCAAGTAACTCTTTTGAGGTGGCGCACACGAGTCCACATATTCACCATATCAATACACCACTATGGATCCGCTCCCGTCTCCCTACGAGAACGCCATCCATAGCACTCACGCTTATCTTGCGCATTTTAAAGTATCCACTTTCACTTGTCTATGAACTGATATAAGCAACCCAGAAGTCCTTTACCGCGGACACGGCTATTCGAATAGATGATATTAACCCTGCAGGGGTGTACTTCTTCATACATGTTTCCACCACTTAGCGTCTGCACACGACATGTGCTCGGCAAACTTCAAGCGAAAGCCGACGTGGGTGTAGACCACGACCTACCTAAACACTCAAGTCTCTAGTCCAGGTTTATCGCCTATTCGGGTTCCATCCATGAGGAGATCCGGCCGGAGTTTCGCTCACAGCCCCAAACGATGTGAACAGGGTTCCCGAGATACCAAACGGGCATCCGGTACACCGTGCCACGTACCTACCGCATCACAGCCCACCCCTATGGTCAGCGCTGTCCACGGCCTCCAGTAAGCTACAAACACCAGAAACTACTTGCAACTCCTGGACAAAGGACTAGGGTGAATAAGAAGTCGAGCGGGGTCATATTTCAGGGCCCAATGTATGGTAGTAGCTGAATCATGGATCACAAACACAGAACTCAGTTCCTGAGGACGGCTGCAATGAGACAACCCACCATGTACTCCTACATGGCCTCTCACCGCTACCTTTACCAAATCGTGTTCACACACTTAGCTCACACACAGTAGGACATGTTCACACGCCTCTGATTCATCCCCGATGAACCAGACCTGACTCAACTCTAAGCAGTAGCAGGCATGACAAACAAGCATGAATGAGTAGGCACAACAGGGCTCAAACAATTCCTACTCATGCTAGTGGGTTTCATCTATTTACTGTGGCAATGACAGGTCATGCAGAGGATAAAGGGGTTCAACTACCGCAGCATGTAACAGTTGAATCGGTGTTGTCCTAATGCAGTAAAAGAGAGCAGGAGCGAGAGAGTGGGATTGTATCGGAATGAACAAGGGGGTTTTGCTTGCCTGGCACTTCTGAAGATAACATTGAGTCTTCATCAGTGTTAACGATCACATCATCGGTATCACGTCTATCGAGAGGGGACAGATACCGGCAAATACAGAAAAACATGATCAATGCAATGCACAAAATGATGCATGCTATGACATGGCAATATGAATGTGTTTTGGGCTAATGCACCTAAAACCAGATTAAATGAAGTTGGTTTGAATCCAAGATTCAAATTCAAACTCCATATGTGGATATTTAAATGCCATTAGTATGATTTGTGCTAAACAGCATCTATAAGTTGTTCTAACATGCATGAAAATGGTACAGATGGATTCCTTGGATTTTTCTGATACTTTTTCATATATAATTTATTTCATTTGGAGCTACGGTTAATTTTCTATGATTTTTAGAAGTTTTAGGTATTTTCTGGAATTTCCTGAATATTTAGAATTAAAATAATTCCAGAAAATGAATTATGGCGTCAGCATTGCGTCACTATGACATCAGCAGGTCAACATACGCTGCTGGTGGTCAAACCTGACCAGTGGGGTCCACTGGTCAGTGACTGAGGCTGGTTAGTGTCAATGGCAGGTGGGGCCGGGTCAACAGACACGTCAGCAGGTCAATACTGACGTGTGGGGTCGGTCAACGTCCATGTCAGCGTGGTCAAAGCTGACGGGTGGGGCCCATGTGGTTAGTTAAACTAAACAGAAAAAAATACTAATCCTAATTAGGCGCGGGGGCCCACATGGCAGTGGCTCATAGGGTGATTAGCCCCTAATTAAGTGGCCACATCGGCGAATGACGCCGGCGACCACGGCGACGGCGAGACCTCGCCGGAGTTGCTCGGGACGGCGCTACGGCCCGCGGCTGGTCGCGCTGAGGGCACCAAGAGGAAGCCCGTGCTCCCGCGCATCTAGGGGGACCCACGAGAGGGCGTGGGGTGGCCGGAGTTGAGCGCGGCATCGACCTAGGTGGCCGCCGGAGTTCGGCCAAGGTCGAACGCGGCGCTGCGGTGCACTAGAGGGGAAACGGAAAGGCTCTGGGGGCTCCTGGGAGGGCGGCGAACTCGGTAACATGCTCGGGCGCTAGCTGGGGTGACCCTGGCCACGGCAGCGCCATGACCGGCGGCGAGGAGCAATCGGCTCCGGTGAGAAGGCGGCTGGAGTGCGGGAACGAGCGCGGGGAGAATGGGAAATGGAAGAGGAGCTCACAGCGAGGTCGATGAGCAGCTCGGTGGTCTCGGGGAGGCGGCGGAGGTGGCGAATTGACCGCGGCGAACTTCGGTGGCCGGCGACGGAAACGGCGATGGTGGCGGCGTTGCAGCACGTCCGGGAGGTCCGTAGCTCAACGAGGAGGTGGAGGGGGTTGTGGCGGAGCTCGGAAGCGGGTCGGGGAGGCGAGGGGAGGCCAGTGGCTACGGTGATGCCCGTCGGCGGCGGCGGTGGTTCTCGGGTGAGAGGGAGAGAGAGCAGGGGGAGAAGAGGAGGGCGAGGGAGAGTGAGAGCGGTGCGGGGCAGCTGCGTGGCTTCGTCCGGGGCATCGAGGGAGTCCGGGGGAAGCAGGAGGTGGCCAGCAGGGGGGGGAGGTGGCGCGCGCGCGTGCCGGCGAGCGTCGGGCACACGCCCTCGTCCTTCTGTCCGAGGAGGAAGACGACAGGGAAGGCGCGGGTGGGCTGGGCCGGCCAGGGGGGGAAAGCTGGGCCGGCTGGTGGGCTGCACGGGTGAGGCCAGGTAGTCTCTGTTCTTTTTCTTTTATTTCTATTTTAGTTACTGTTTTCTATTTTCTGTAATTGTGTTTGGATTTATTAAAAATGCCAGAGCATTTCCAAAAATCATGCAACTGACTGTGGCCACTGTTTGGAATATTTCCAACAGTAAACATTTCAGTTTGTGATTATTTGAGCATTTAAAATATTATTAGCAATTAAATGCCCAAATGCAAACACTATATAATTTAATTCAAAAATCCAGGAATAGCCTATAAATATGTTCATCATTTTTGGAAGAGGTTTTCACCTTTAACAGAAATTATGAACATTTCCAAAGGGCATTCTGGGTTATTGAAAATATTTTTATTGAACCTAGTTTAATTTCATTTGGTGCTAGGGTTTCAACAATCCCCATTTCAAATTTAAATGAAATTTAAACATGGTGCAACACTCTAATGCATGCACTAGGCATTGTCAGAACTAGGGATGTGACAAATGCCGAAGACAATCTGCGCACCGGACTCGTCGTAATTGAAGCCTGGTTCAGGGGCTACTGAGGGAGTCCTGGATTAGGGGGTGTTCGGATGGCCGAACTATACCTTCGACCGGACTCCTGGACTATGAAGATACAAGATTGAATACTTTGTCCCGTGTGCGGAAGGGACTTTCCTTGGCGTGGAAGGCAAGCTTGGCGATACAGATATGTAGATCTCCTACCATTGTAACCGACTCTATGTAACCCTAGCCCTCTCCGGTGTCTATATAAACCGGAGAGTTTAGGTCCGTAGGACGAACAACAATCATACCATAGGCTAGCTTCTAGGGTTTAGCCTCTCTGATCTCGTGGTAGATCTACTCTTGTACTACCCATATCATCAATATTAATCAAGCAGGACGTAGGGTTTTACCTCCATCAAGAGGGCCCGAACCTGGGTAAAACTTCATGTCCCCTGCCTCCTATTACCATCCGACCTAGACGCACAGTTCGGGACCCCCCTACCCGAGATCCGCCGGTTTTGACACCGACAAGGGGGTTGGATGAACATGATCCTGACCATGTGTAGGCGGTTGTCGCTGGATGAACAGGACCCCATGGTAGTACGCGGTTGCCGCTAGATGAACAGGACCCCGTGGTAGTACGCGGTTGTGCTGGGTGAACAGGAGCCCAAGGAGGCCGCCACACACCCAGCCGGTTGTGGTGGATGAATAGGACCCCGTGGAGGCTGGATGAACAGTAGCCCGTGGATGAACAATGGCTGGTGGAGGCTGGAGGAAGTCGACGGTGGATGAAGAGTAGCTCGTGGAGCCCCATTTTGCGGTACGCCACACACCCCTCCGATGAACAAGACCCCATTTCTACCGTAGGTGGTTGAGAGAAGTCTGTTTCCTCCATTTTGCGGTATGCCAGACCCCTCCCGATGAACAGGACCCCATTTTGACCATAGGCGGTTGGTGAGAAGTCTGTTTCTTCCGTTTTGCAGTACGCAAGACGCCTCCCCGGGAGCAGGACCCTGTTTCGATCGTAGGCGGTCGAAAAGAACTCTGTTTCCTTCGTTTCGTGGGACGCGAGACATTGAGTCGATGAAGAAGACCCGGTTTGGGCTGTTCCGTCCAAGTCGGTTGGTTCCCGATGAACATGACACATTCCGAGTCAGTAGCTGATACATCCATTTTGCATCATGCTTTTATATCGATATTTATCACATTATGGACTGTTATTTCACTCTATGTCACAATACTTATGGCTATTTTCTCTTACTTTACAAGGTTTACATAAAGAGGGAGAATGCCGGCAGCTGGAATTCTGGGCTGGAAAAGGAGCAAATATTAGAGGCCTATTCTGCGCAACTCCAAAAGTCCTGAAACTTCACGGGACATCTTAAAAGAAATAAAGAAAAATCCTCGCCAATGATGAAGGCCAGGGGGCCCACACCCTTCTCACGAGGGTGGGGGGCGCGCCCCTACCTCGTGGGCCCCCTGGTGGCTCTCCGATGACCATCTTCTCCTATATGAGGTATTTTGATGAGAAAAAAATAAGGAGGAACTTTTCGGGACGAGACTCCGCCGCCACGAGGCGGAACCTTGGCGGATCCAATCTAGAGTTCCGGCAGAGCTGTTCTGCCGGGGATACTTCCCTCCCGGAGGGGGAAATCATCACCATCGTCATCACCGACGCTCCTCTCATCAGAGAGGGCAATCTCCATCAACATCTTCACCAGCACCATCTCATCTCCAAACCCTAGTTCATCTCTTGTATCCAATTCTTGTCTCAAAGTCCGGGATTGGTGCTAGTAGGTTGCTAGTAGTGTTGATTACTCCTTGTAGTTGATGCTAGTTGGTTTATTTGGTGGAAGATCATATGTTCAGATCCTATATGCATATTATTACCCCTCTGATTATGAGCATGAATATGCTTTGTGAGTAATTACATTCATTCCTGAGGACAAGGGAGAAGTCTTGCTATGAGTAGTCATGTGAATTTGGTATTCGTTTGATATTTTGATAAGATGTATGTTGTCTAGCCTCTAGTGGTGTTATGTGAACGTCGACTACATAACACTTCACCATTATTTGGGCCTAGAGGAAGGCATTGGGAAGTAATAAGTAGATGATGGGTTGCTAGAGTGACAGAAGCTTAAACCCTAGTTTATGCGTTGCTTCGTAAGGGGCTGATTTGGATCCATATGTTTCATGCTATGGTTAGGTTTACCTTAATACTTTTGTTGTAGTTGCGGATGCTTGCAATAGAGGTTAATCATAAGTGGGATGCTTGTTCAAGTAAGAACATCACCCAAGCACCGGTCCACCCACATATCAAATTATCAAAGTATCGAACGCGAATCATATGAACGTGATGAAAACTAGCTTGACGATATTCCCATGTGTCCTCGGGAGCGCTTTTCCTATTATAAGAGTTTGTTCTGGCTTGTCCTTTGCTACAAAAAGGATTGGGCCACCTTGCTGCACTTTATTTACTTTTGTTACTTGTTGCTCGTTACAATTTATCCTATCACAAAACTATCTGTTAGCACTTATTTCAGTACTTGCAGAGAATACCTTGCTGAAAACCGCTTATCATTTCCTTCTGCTCCTCGTTGGGTTCGACACTCTTACTTATCGAAAGGACTACGATAGATCCCCTATACTTGTGGGTCATCAAGACTCTTTTCTGGTGCCGGTGCCGAGGAGTGTAGCGCCTTTGGTAGGTGGAATTTGGTAAGGAAAAATTTATATAGTGTGCTAAAATTTACTGTCACTTGTTACTATGGAAAGTAATACTCCGAGGGGCTTGTTCGGGGTATCTTCACCTTGTCCAGTAGAGCAAAGAGTTGCTCCTCAACCTACTTAACCTATTGAAAATGAAACTCCTTTTGAATTTCCTGCGGCTATGATGGAAAAACTTCTAGCTAATCCTTTTACAGGAGATGGAACAAAGCATCCTGATGAGCACTTAATATATGTGGATGAAGTTTGTGGATTATTTAAGCTTGCAGCTATACCCGATGATGTTGCTAAGAAGAAGGTCTTCCCTTTATCTTTGAAGGGAGACGCATTGGTATGGTATAGGCAATGTGATGATATGAGATCATGGGACTATAAAAGATTGAAGCTGGAATTTCATCAAAAGTATTACCCTATGCATCTTGTTCATCGTGATCGCAATTATATATATAATTTCTAGCCTCGCGAAGGAGAAAGCATCGCTCAAGCTTGGGGGAGGCTTAAATCAATGTTATATTCATGCCCCAATCATGAGCTCCAGAGAGAAATAATTATGCAAAGTTTTATGCTCGGCTTTCTGAAAATAATCGCAACATGCTTGATACTTCTTGTGCTGGCTCTTTTATGATGAAGACTATTGAATTCAGATGGAATTTATTGGATAGAATTAAACGCAACTCTGAAGATTGGGACCTCGATGGAGGTAAGGAGTCAGGTATGACACCTAAGTTTGATTGTGTTAAATCTTTTATGGATACCGATATTTTCCGTAAGTTTAGCACTAAATATGGACTTGACTCTGAGATAGTAGCTTCTTTCTGTGAATCTTTTGCTACTTATGTTGATCTCCCTAAGGAGAAGTGGTTTAAATATCATCCTCCCATAGAAGTAAAAGTAGCTGCACCTATTAAAGTTGAAGAAAAGACTGTCACTTATAATGATCCTATTGTTCCTACTTCTTATGTTGAGAAACCATCTTTCCCTGTTAGAGTAAAGGATCATGCTAAAGCTTCAACTGTTGTTTGTAAAAGCAACATTAAAACTTATACACCTCCTGAGCAAGTTAAAATAGAACCTAATATTGCTATTGTTAAAGATCTCTTGTCTGATAATATTGATGGGCATGTTATTCAGTTCGAAGGTGAAACTGCTAGAATTGCTAAACCTTGTGATAAGGATAAACATAGACCTATGGTAGGCGTGCCTGTTATTTCTGTTAAAATAGGAGATCATTGTTATCATGGCTTATGTGATATGGGTGCTAGTGCTAGTGTTATACCTCATGACTTATACAAAGAAATTAAGAATGAAATTGCACCTGTTGAGTTAGAAGATATTGATGTTACTATTAAACTTGCTAATAGAGATACTATTGCACCAATTGGAATTGTTAGAGATGTTGAAGTCTTGTGTGGGAAAACTAAATATCCTGCTGATTTTCTTGTTCTTACTTCTCCGCAAGATAGCTTTTGTCCAATTATATTTGGTAGACCCTTCTTAAATACTGTCAATGCTACCATAGACTGCACTAAGAATATTGTTACTGTTGGTTTGGATGATATGGTTCATGAGTTTAATTTTTCTAAATTTAGTAAAAAACATTGTGAGGAAGAATTGCCTAGTAAGGATGAAATTGTTGGTCTTGCTTCTATTGCCGTACCTCCTAGTGATCCTTTAAAACACTATTTGCTAGACCATGAAAACGATATGTTCATGAATGAAAGAAGGGAAATAGATGAAGTATTCTTTAAATAGGAACCTGTTCTGAAACACAATTTACCTGTTGAAATCCTAGGGGATCCTCCTCCACCCAAGGGTGATCCCGTGTTTGAGCTTAAACCTTTGCCTGATAATCTTAAATATGCTTATCTTGATGAAAAGAAGATATATCCTGTTATTATTAGTGCTAACCTTTCAGAGCATGAAGAAGAAAGATTATTGAAAACTCTGAAGAAGCATCGTGCTGCTATTGGATATACTCTTGATGATCTTAAGGGCATTAGTCCCACCTCTATGTCAACATAAAATAAATTTGGAAGCAGATGCCAAACCAGTTCGTGATCCTCAACGACGTCTGAATCCTAAAATGAAAGAAGTGGTAAGAAAAGAAATACTCAAGCTACTGGAGGCAGGTATAATTTATCCCGTTGCTGATAGTGAGTGGGTAAGTCCTGTCCATTGTGTCCCTAAGAAGGGAGGTATTACTATTGTTCCTAATGATAAAGATGAATTGATTCCACAAAGAATTATCATAGGTTATAGGATGGTAATTGATTTCCATAAATTAAATAAAGCTACTAAGAAAGATCATTACCCCTTACCTTTTATTGATCAAATGCTAGAAAGATTATGCAAACACACACACTATTGCTTTCTAGATGGTTATTCTGGTTTCTCTCAAATACCTGTGTCGGTAGAGATCAATCAAAGACTACTTTTACATGCCCTTTTGGTAATTTTGCTTATAGACGTATGCCTTTTGGTTTATGTAATGCACCTGCTACCTTTCAAAGATGCATGATGGCTATATTCTCTGACTTCTTTGAAAATTTTTGTGAGGTTTTCATGGACGACTTTTCCGTCTATGGTTCCTCTTTTGATGATTGCTTGAGCAATCTTGATCGAGTTTTGCAGAGATGTGAAGAAACTAATCTTGTCTTGAATTGGGAAAAATGCCACTTTATGGTTAATGAAGGTATTGTCTTGGGGCACAAGGTTTCTGAAAGAGGTATTGAAGTTGATAAAGCCAAGGTTGATGCTATTGAAAAGATGCCATGTCCCAAGGACATCAAAGGTATAAGAAGTTTCCTTGGTCACGCCGGATTTTACAGGAGGTTCATTAAGCACTCCTCAAAAATTTCTCGGCCTCTGACTAATTTATTGCAAAAAGATATACCATTTGTCTTTGATGATGATTGTGTAGAAGCATTTGAAATAGTTAAGAAAGCATTAGCCTCTGCACCTGTTGTTCAGCCACCTAATTGGAATTTACCCTTTGAAATTATGTGTGATGCTAGTGATTATGCTGTAGGTGTTGTTCTAGGGCAAAGAGTTGATAAGAAATTAAATGTTATTCATTATGCTAGTAAGACTCGAGACAATGCTCAAAGAAATTATGCTACTACTGAAAAAGAACTCTTAGCAGTTGTATTTGCTTGTGATAAGTTCAAATCTTATATTGTTGATTCTAAAGTAACTATTCAAACTGATCATGCTGCTATTAAATATCTTATGGAAAAGAAAGATGCTAAAACCAAACTTATTAGATGGGTTCTCTTGCTACAAGAATTTGATTTGCATATTGTTGATAGAAAGGGAGTTGAGAACCCCGTTGCAGACAACTTATCTAGGTTAGAAAATATTCTTGATGACCCACTACCTATTAATGATGATTTTCCTGATGAAAAATTAAATGTTATAAGTACTTCTCGTAGTACTCCATGGTATGCTGATTATGCTAATTATATTGTTGCTAAGTTTATACCACCTAGTTTCACATACCAACAAAAGAAAAAGTTTTTCTATGACTTGAAACATTACTTTTGGGATGACCCACATCTTTATAAAGGAGTAGATGGTGTTATTAGGCATTGTGTACCTGAGCATGAACAGGAACAGATCCTACGCAAGTGTCATTCCGAGTCTTATGGAGGACACCACACTGGAGATAGAACTGCACATAAGGTATTGCAATCTGGTTTTTATTGGCCTACTCTCTTCAAGGATGCCCGTAAGTTTGTCTTGTCTTGTGATGAATGTCAAAGAATTGGTAATATTAGTAGACGTCAAGAAATGCCTATGAATTATTCTCTTGTAATTAAACCATTTGATGTTTGGGGCTTTGATTATATGGGACCTTTCCCTGCCTCTAATGGATACATACATATTCTAGTTGCTGTTGATTACGTTACTAAGTGGGTAGAAGCTATTCCAACTAGTAGTGCTGATCATAACACTTCTATTAAAATGCTTAAGGAAGTTATTTTCCCAAGGTTTGGAGTCCCTAGATATTTAATGACTGATGGTGGTTCACACTTTATTCATGGTGCTTTTCGTAAAATGCTTGCTAAATATGATGTTAATCATAGAATTGCATCTCCTTATCACCCTTACTCTAGTGGTCAAGTAGAGTTGAGCAATTGAGAGCTCAAATTAATATTGCAAAAGACTGTTAATAGGTCTAGAAAGAATTGGTCCAAGAAACTTGATGATGCATTATGGGCTTATAGAACTGCATATAAAAATCCTATGGGTATGTCTCCGTATAAAATGGTTTATGGAAAAGCATGTCACTTACCTCTCGAACTAGAACATAAGGCATATTGGGCTATTAAAGATCTTAACTATGATTTTAAACTTGCCGGTGAGAAGAGGTTATTTGATATTATCTCACTTGATGAATGGAGAACCCAAGCTTATGAAAATGCCAAGTTGTTTAAAGAAAAAGTTAAAAGATGGCATGACAAAAGGATACAAAAGTGTGAGTTTAATGTAGGTGATTATGTATTGCTATATAACTCTTGTTTAAGATTTTTTGTAGGAAAAAATCTCTCTAAATGGGAAGGCCCCTATGTTATCGAAGAGGTCTATCGTTCCGGTGCCATAAAAATCAACAACTTCGAGGGCACAAATCCAAAGGTGGTAAATGGTAAAAGAATTAAACATTATATCTCAAGTAATCCCATAAATGTTGAAACCATAACCCCGGAGGAATACATAAGGGATACTTTCCGGAACGTTTCAGACTCCGAAAAGGAATAGGTATGTGGTACGGTAAGTAAATCGACTCCAAAACAATTTTAAGGCAATATTTCTCCATTTAGGAATATTTAGAAAAATAAGTAGCAGTCCAGGAAGGACACGAGGGCCCCACAAGGGAGGTGGGCGCGCCCTACCCCCCTGGGTGCACCCCCTACCTCGTGAGCGCCTCGTGTGCTTACCGGACTCCGTTTTCTTGCACGATACGTATTTTGGTTTGTAAAAATTCATTATATAACCTCCCGAAGGTTTTGACTCCCGTATCACGCAAATCTCCTCTGTTTTTGTTTCGAGCTGTTTTCTGTCAGGGTTTTTCCAGGCTAGGCATCATGTCATCTCCCTCCTCCAACAATGGTGACAATGATGCTTGGCTAATGAAGATAGATCTGAAGAGGGAAGAACCCACGAGGGTCAACAAGGATGAAAGGATAAAAAAGGCAACGGAGGATCAAGCTCCGACAGCAAAAGACATCCTTCAACTTGATCATAACCTTCTTACCCCAACTGAGATCAAAGCTTTCAATATGATTGAGTTAGCTCGTATACAAAACAAGTATCTCACACAAGAAAATATTTTGTTGAAGGAGCATATTGTCGCACTCAAGGGCATTATTCGCAAGCTGGAGGACCTCTTACGCTCGATGTGCGATTACCCATCACCACCACCTTCTTCACCGACAAAGGAGATATAATCACATGGGTATGGGCACTCCCCTTGGCAACTGCCAAGCTTGGGGGAGGTGCCCCGGTATCGTATCACAATCACAACTCCTACCTTTACCGTTTTTTCTTAGTTCGATCCTATTAGTAGTATCTTGATCTAGTAGAATAAAGTTTATGGCATGATCTAGTTTTGAGTTTTGCTTTATGATCTCTCTATGTAATCGAGTCCGTGAGTTATATATAATAAAGATTAGTGTTGAGTCAAGGGCTTGATTATTTTGCCATGATCTTGGGTGAATAAAAGAAAAGAGAAAAAGAATAAAAAGAAACAAAAAGTTCATATTGATCTTATTGAGAGTAATGACTTCACATAGAAAGAGTATGATGATTAAAAGTTGTTGGGAGTTGGCAGACATAGCTTTGGTCATTGTTGCAATTAATAGGAAGTAATAAGGAAAGAGAGGTTTTCACATATAGATGTATTATCATTAACATCTTTTATGATTGGGAGCACTCATTAAAATATGACATGCTAAAGAGTTGATGTTGGACAAGGAAGACAACGTAATGAGTTATGTCTTTCTTATATCTGAGATAAAGTATGTTGTCATGGTTCCTCTAAATTTTTGAGCTTGCCTTTCCCCCTCATGCTAGCCAAATTCTCAGCACCAAGTAGAAATACTACTTGTGCTTCCAAATATCCCTAAACCAGTTTTGCCATGAGAGTCCACCATATCTACCTATGGATTGAGTAATATCCTTCAAGTAAGTTGTCATCGGTGCAAAGCAATAAAAATTGCTCTAAATATGTATGATTGATTGGTGTGGGAGAAATAAGCTTTATACGATATTGTGATGTGGAAGTAATTAAAGCGACGGACTGCATAATAAAGGTTCATATCACAAGGGGCAATATAAAGTGACGTTCTTTCACATTGATATTTTATATATCGAACCATAAAAGCGCATGGCAACCTCTGCTTCCCTCTGCGAAGGGCCTATCCTTTATTATTATCTTCTACCTTATGCAAGAGTCACGGTGATCTTCACCTTTCCTTTTTCATTTTATCCTTTGGAAAGCTTAGCATGTTGGAAAGAACATGATATATATATATATACATATATATATCTAATTGGATGTAGGGGGAGCATGAACCATTATTGTTGACATTACCCTTGAGGCAAAAAGTTGTGGGGTAAAACTATAAGCCCCTATCTTTCTCTGTGTCCGATTAAAACTCCGTAACCACAAGTATTGCGTGAGTGTTAGCAATTATGGAGGACTAAATGATAGTTGAGTATGTGGACTTGCTTTTTAGCTTTGACATAGATTCTTTCCGATGTTATGATAAATTGCAATTGCTTCAGTGACTGAGATTATAGTTTGTTGAAGCCCAATAAAGTTTATATTTTATACTTTTCCATTGTGAGTAGATCATCACTTGAACATAAGTAATCATATGACAAAATCTATATATGTTGCTGTTATGAGAATAATCATGATGCCTTCATGTCTGTATTTTATTTTTATCGACGCCTCTACCTCTAAACATGAGGACATATTTATTGTTATCGGCTTTTCGCTTGAGGACAAGCGAGGTCTAAGCTTGGGGGAGTTGATACGTCCATTTTGCATCATGCTTTTATATCGATATGTATCCCATTATGGACTGTTATTTCACTTTATGTCACAATACTTATGGCTATTTTCTCTTATTTTACAAGGTTTACATAAAGAGGGAGAATGCCGGCAGCTGGAATTCTGGGCTGGAAAAGGAGCAAATATTAGAGGCCTATTCTGCGTAACTCCAAAAGTCCTGAAACTTCACGGGACATCTTAAAAGAAATAAAGAAAAATCCTCGCCAAAGATGAAGGCCAGGGGGCCCACACCCTTCTCACGAGGGTGGGGGGCACGCCCCCCTACCTCGTGGGCCCCCTGGTGGCTCTCCGATGACCATCTTCTCCTATATGAAGTCTTTCATTGAGAAAAATAATAAGAAGCAACCTTTCGGGACGAAACTCTGCCGCCACGAGGCGGAACCTTGGCGGATCCAATCTAGAGCCCCGGCAGAGCTGTTCTGCCGGGGAAACTTCCCTCCCAGAGGGGGAAATCATCGCCATCGTCATCACCAACACTCCTCTCATCGGGAGAGGGCAATCTCCATCAACATCTTCATCAGCACCATCTCATCTCAAAGCCTAGTTCATCTCTTGTATCCAATTCTTGTCTCCAAGCGGGATTGGTGCTAGTAGGTTGCTAGTAGTGTTAATTACTCCTTGTAGTTGATGCTAGTTGGTTTATTTGGTGGAAGATCATATGTTCAGATCCTATATGCATATTATTACCCCTCTGATTATGAACATGAATATGCTTTGTGAGTAATTACGTTCGTTCCTGAGGACAAGGGAGAAGTCTTGCTATGAGTAGCCATGTGAATTTGGTATTCGTTTGATATTTTGATAAGATGTATGTTGTCTATCCTCTAGTGGTGTTATGTGAACATCGACTACATAACACTTCACCATTATTTGGGCCTAGAGGAAGGCATTGGGAAGTAATAAGTAGATGATGGGTTGGTAGAGTGACAGAAGCTTAAACCCTAGTTTATGCGTTGCTTCGTAAGGGGCTGATTTGGATCCATATGTTTCATGCTATGGTTAGGTTTACCTTAATACTTTTGTTGTAGTTGCGGATGCTTGCAATAGAGGTTAATTATAAGTGGGATCCTTGTTCAAGTAAGAACAACACCCAAGCACCGGTCCACCCACATATCAAATTATCAAAGTATTGAAGGCGAATCATATGAACGTGATGAAAACTAGGTTGACGATATTCCCATGTGTCCTCGGGAGCGCTTTTCCTATTATAAGAGTTTGTTCCGGCTTGTCCTTTGCTACAAAAAGGATTGGGCCACCTTGCTGCACTTTATTTACTTTTGTTACTTGTTGCTCGTTACAATTTATCCTATCACAAAACTATCTGTTACCACTTATTTCAGTACTTGCAGAGAATACCTTGCTGAAAACCGCTTATCATTTCCTTCTGCTCCTCGTTGGGTTCGACACTCTTACTTATCGAAAGGACTACGATAGATCCCCTATACTTGTGGGTCATCAGTAGCTTGTCACCCAATGAACACGATGCGGTTTCCTCCATTCCGACCCAGCCGGTTGGCTACTGATGAATAGGACGACGTCGTTGTATGCGTTCGAGACCCCTCCTGTATGTACGTATGTAGCCGTATTTACTTTCTTGCAGTGTGGCTGTACGCACATGTACACGATTTAGACAAGACTGCCTCAGCTGCTATGTCACACATGCCGCTCCTTGCTCAGCCATGGTTCATCCTTGCAGAGAGACCGATCGACCAGCATGTACGTACACGTTCACGACCAGAGAGACAACCCTACGTACGGTTCCACCAGATGGGTCTGAGTTGTCAGAGAGGATAAGGAGGCACTTCCTTGCGTGCGAACATATAGCTGATGGGTCCCAGCTATCATGGGGAGGAATCATTTTTTTGCCTGTAATAAGGACACACTTCCTTTCATGCGAAGATGTAGCTGGTGGGTCCTAGCTGTCAGGGGAGAAAACATTATTTTCAGCATAAAAAGGATGCAGTTGCATGCATGCGTCCATGGCGTGGTGAGTCCCCACTGTCAGCCTCTCTACGTAGAGTCATCTTCCAATGACTCTCGTTTGTTGAACACATTGACCTCACCGTGCACCAAGGCTGGTGGACGACGACGAGGCCCTAGACTGGAACAACCCGGAGATGGGAAAGACGCGGCAGTGGAGTCATTGACGGAGAGGAGCGGGAAACTTGACTAGTTCAGATGAGGGGTGGGCCTACACTCGGCAGAGAATAGCAGGAGGTGCGAAGGAGAGGAGGGATGGCCTGGCTGTCGTGGGGTAGCGTTTCACTGCGAGGCACGCAAAACAGCGTCACTGGACATCAGAGGGTAGAGCAGGCGGCCCCAGCAGCGCTGGAGGAAGAAGACGAAAGATTGAAGAAGAATATCAACCATTGGATGCAAATCCAACGCCTTGCTTAGGCTTCGACCTTTGTATTTGTTTGCAAAAGTGCTTAGTCTTCGACCTACTGTCTAGAGTCTAGGGCCAGTACAAGAAGTATCAAGCATGGATTCTTCAGAGTTGCGTTTGATTCTTTCTAAAAGATCTCACCTGAATTCAATAGTCTTCTTCATAAAAGAACTAGTACAAGAAGTATCAAGCACAGATTGATCATCACGAGAAAGCCGAGCATAAAAATTCTGAATGATAATTTCTCTTGAGAGCTCATGATTGGGGCATGAATATAACATTGAGTTAATCCTCCCCAAGCTAGAGCGATACTTTCTCCTTCACGAGGCCAAAAATTATATATATAATTCCGATCACGATGAACTAGATGCATATGATAATTTTTTTGGTGAAATTCCAATTTCAATCGATTCCAATTCCAAGATCCAATATCATCGCATAGCCTATACCATGCCAATGCTCTTCCCTTCAAAGATAAAGTGAAACCCTTCTTAATAGCTTCATCTCCGGGTAAACCTCCAAGCTTATATAATCCACAAATTTTCATCCACATATATATCAAGTGCATATCAGGATGTTCAGTTCCATCTCCTGCATAAGGATTAGCTAGCAGTTGTTCTATCATACCCGAAGGAATTTCACAACCAGTATTTTCAGTAGATGAAGTAGGTTGAGGGGTAACTAATTGTGTTTCCGTACGAGGTGAAGATACCCCAAACAAACCCCTCAAAGGATTGTTCCCCATAGTAACAAGTGACAATAAATTTCAGCACGTAGTAATAGTTTTTCCTTACCGATTTCCACTTACCAACAATGCTTCACTCCCCGGCAACGACGCTAGAAAAGAAACTTGATGACCCACAAGTATAGGGTATCAATTGTAGTCCTTTCGATAAGTAAGAGTGTCAAACCCAACAAGGAGCGGAAGGAAATGACAAGCGGTTTTCAGCAAGGTATTCTCTGCAAGCACTGAAATTATAAGTAACGAGTAGTTTGATAGCATGATAATTTGTAACGAGCAAGTAACGATAATGGTAACAAAAGTGCAGCAAGGTAGCCCAATCCTTTTGAGGCAAAGGACAGGCCAAAACAGTCTCTTATAATAAGCAAAGCGTTCTTGAGGGTAAACGGGAATTTCATCTAGTCACTTTCATGATGTTGGTTTGATTTGTGTTTTCTACTTTGATAATTTTATATGTGGGTGGACCGGTGCTTAGGTGTTGTTCTTACTTGAACAAACCTCGGACTTATGATTAACCCCCTCACAAGCATCCACAACTACGAGAAAAGTATTAAGAATAAATCTAACCATAACATTATACTTTTGGATCCAAATCATCCCCTTATGGAATAACGCATAAACTAGGGAATCACAACATACATACCATCAAAATATCAAACACATATCAAGTTCACATGATTACTTGCAACAAGATTTCTCCCGTGACCTCAAGAACAAAAGTAACTACTCACAAATGATAATCATGCTCAAGATCAGAGGGGTATTAAATAGCACAATGGATCTGAACATATTATCTTCCACCAAATAAACCATATAGTAATCAACTACAAGAACTAATCAACACTACTAGTCACCTAGAAGTACCGATCTATAGTTCTGGTACAAAGATTGAACACAAGAGATGAACTAGGGTTTGAGAAGAGATGGTGTTGTTGAAGATGTTGATGGAGATTGCCCTCCCCAAGATGAGAGAGTTGTTGGTGATGATGATGACGATGATTTCCCCCTCCGGGAGGGAAGTTCCCCTGACGGAATCGCGCTGCCGGAGGGCAAAAGTGCTCCTTCCCAAGTTCCGCCTCAAGACGGTGGCGCTTCATCCCGAAAGTCCTCTCCTTATTTTTTCTAGGTTAAAATGATTTATATACCAGAAGAGGGGCACCGGAGGTGGGACGAGGAGGGTACAACCCACCAGGGCGTGCCTGGGCTCCCTTGCGCGCCTAGGTGGGTTGTGCCCACCTGGTAGGCCCCCTCTGGTACTTATTTGCTCCATTATTTCTTATATATTCCATGAAAAATCTCTGTAAAGTTTTAGCTCATTTGGAGTTGTGCGGAATAGGTAGCCTGGCGTAGCTTTTTCAGGTCTAGATTTCCAGCTGCCGGTATTCTCCCTCTTTGTGTGAACCTTGCATATTATGAGAGAAAAGGCATTAGAATTACTCTAAAAAGCATTATTATGCATTAAAGCATTATAAATAACAGTAGGTAAACATGATGCAAAATGGACATATCAACTCCCCCAAGCTTAGACCTCGCTTGTCCTCAAGCAAAAACCAAAATCGAAAACATGTCCACATGCTTAGAGAGAGAGGTGTCAATAAAAACAAAATACGGACATAGAAGCATCATGTATATTATTATAACAACAACAAATTTTTTCATAGAACTTTTATCATAAACTTCTCCTGAATAAGTAACAATTCATCACAATATCGTAGTATAAAGCATAAACTCTATTGGAACCAACAAACTATGTTCTCAGTCAACTTTGCAACTACAATTCATCATCTTTTCAGGAAGGGTCACTTATCGGAGCCTTTTTGGCAAGTCCACATACTCAACCATCATATAGTCGTCTAGGATTGCTAACACTCGCCGCATACACATGCGCTAAAAGTTTCAACCGGACACATAGAAAGATAGGGGCTTATAGATTTCGCCTCCCAACATAGTTACCTCAAGGCTGATGTCAACAATAGTAACTCATGCTACCCATATCCAACTGGATATATGTGCCTAGATCTTTCCTCACCACATGATGCTTGCCAAAAGAGAAAATAGGAAGGAATAGAGAGAAAAACTTTGACTCTTGCATAAAAGTAAATACATAAAAGTAAAAGATAGACCCTTCACAGAGGGATGCAGAGGTTGGCATGCACTTTTTGTTTGTATGCTCAATCTCTTAGTGCAAACGAACGTCACATTATATTGCCCCTTATGATAGCAACCTTTACTATGCAGAGTGTGGCTTTTATTCTTTGCCATCACAAGTTTGTACAACACTCAATTTTCTCTTACACTAAATGATCCAACACTTTTAGAAGCAATTTTTATTGCCTTTATTGCACCGATGACAACTTACTTGAAGGATCTAACTCAATCCATAGGTAGGTATGGTCTCTCAAAACAAGATTTGGTTTAAGGGTTTTGGATGTACAAGTAGTATCTCTACTTAGTGAGGATTTTTTTGGCTAGCAAAGATAGGGGTCAAGCACCACATGTTAAAGGATCTGTGACAATATAACTTTATGTGAATATGAACAAACATAAATCATTATGTTTTCTTCCTTGTCCAATGTCAACAATTTTGGCATATAATATTTTGATGGGGGCTCACAATCACAAAAGATGTCTAGGATAGTGCATTTTCATGTGAATCTTCTCTTCCCTTATTAATTCTTTGATGAATTGCATCATTGACCAATGCTATGTTTGTAAATCTCCAATAAAATTTTCTACTTATACTCTTCCTTATGTGATGTCATTACTTACCATGAGATTAGCATATGATATTTTTCATTTATTTCCTTCTTTTTATTGGACATGAAAGTAAAGAAAAGAAAACTTCACACTAAACTTTATTATATATCTCGCACACAATTACAAGGATAGATCACTAAGAAAACACTCCAAAAGAAAGGATCGTACTAAACTTTTGTTCATCTAAAGCAAAAGATAACTATGGATCGAACTAAGATAAGTAAAGGCAAAATATAGTGGAGGTGATACGATGCCGGGGCACCTCCCCAAAGCTTGGCACAAGCCAAGGGGAGTGCTGCTACTTCTTGAGCTTGCATTGGTTTTTCCCTTGAAGAGGAAAGGGTGATGCAGCAAAGTAGAGATAAGTATTTCCCTTAGTTTGAGAACTAAGGTATCAATCCAGTTGGAGGCAACGCACAAATCACCTAATACATGCACAAACAATCAAACAACTTGCACCCAACGCGATAAAGGGGTTGTCAATCCCTTCACAATTACTTGCAAAAGTGAGATATGATAGAGATAGATAAACGGTAAAGTAAATATTTTTTGGTACTTTTGGTTTATAGACCGGAAAGTAAAAGATTGCAAAAAAATAGTAGATCGGAAACTCATATGATGGAAAATAGAAACTTATATGATGGAAAATAGACCCGGCCGCCATAGATTTCACTAGAGGCTTCTCTCAAGATAGCAAATAATACGGTGGGCGATCAAATTACTGCCGATCAATTGATAGAAAAGCGCAAAGTTATGACGATATCTAAGGTAATGATCATGAATATAGGCATCATGTCCGTGTCAAGTAGATCGAAACGATTTTGCATCTACTACTATTACTCCACACATCGACCGCTATCCAACATGCATCTAGATTACTAAGTTCATAGAGAACGGAGTAGCGCATTAATTAAGATGACATGATGTAGAGGAATTAACTCAAGCAATATGATGAAACCCCCATCTTTTTATCCTTGATTGAAACAATACAATACGTGCCTTGCTGCCCCTACTGTCACTAGGAAAGGACACCGCAAGATTGAAACGAAAGCTAAGCACTTCTCCCATTGCAAGAAAAACCAATCTAGTTGGCCAAACCAAACCGATAGTTCAAAGAGAATTACAAAGATATCAAATCATGCATAAAAGAATTCAGAGAAGATTCAAATAATATTCATAGATAAGTTGATCATAAATCCACAATTCATCGGATATCGGCAAACACACCACAAAAAAGTATTACATCGAATAGATCTCCAAGAACATCGAGAAGAACATGGTATTGAGAATCAAAGAGAGAGAAGAAGCCATCTAGCTACGAGCTATGGACCCGTAGGTCTGTGGTAAACTACTCACGCTTCATCGAAAGGGCAATATAGTTGATGTAGAAGCCCTTCGTGATCGAATTCCCCTCCGGAAGGGTACCGAAATAGGTCCCTAGATGGGATCTCACGGGTACAGAAGCTTGATGTCTACTACACAACCTTCTTATTGTAGACATTGTTGGGCCTCCAAGTGCAGAGGTTTGTAGGACAGTAGCAAATTTCCCTCAAGTGGATGACCTAAGGTTTATCAATCCATAGGAGGCGTAGGATGAAAATGGTCTCTCTCAAGCAACCCTGCAACCAAATAACAAAGAGTCTCTCGTGTCCCCAACACACCCAATACAATGGTAAATTGTATACGTGCACTAGTTCGGCGAAGAGATGGTGATACAAGTGGTATATGGATAGTAGATAATAGTTTTTGTAATCTGAAAATATAAAAACAGCAAGGTAACTAATGATAAAAGTGAGCGTAAACGGTATTGCAATGCGTTGAAACAAGGCCTAGGGTTCATACTTTCACTAGTGCAAGTCCTCTCAACAATAATAACATAATTGGATCACATAACTATCCCTCAACATGCAACAAATAGTTACTCCAAAGTCACTAATAGCGGAGAACAAACGAAGAGATTATGGTAGGGTACGAAACCACCTCAAAGTTATTCTTTCCAATCAATCCATTGGGCTATTCCTATAAGTGTCACAAATAGCCCTAGAGTTCGTACTAGAACAACACCTTAAGAGACAAATCAACCAAAACCCTAATGTCACCTAGATACTCCAATGTCACCTCAAGTATCCGTGGGTATAATTATACGATATGTACCACACAATCTTAGATTCATCTATTCAACCAACACATAGAACCTCAAAGATTGCCCCAAAGTTTCTACCGGAGAATCATGATGAAAACGTGTGCCAACCCCTATGCATAAGTTCATGGGCGGAACCCGCAAGTTGGTCACCAAAACATACATCAAGTGAATCACGTGATATCCCATTGTCACCACAGATATGCACGGCAAGACATACATCAAGTGTTCTCAAATCTTTAAAGACTCAATCCGATAAGATAACTTCAAAGGGGAAACTCAATCCATTACAAGAGAGTAGAAGGGGAGGAGAAACATAAGATCCAAATATAATAGCAAAGCTCGCGATACATCAAGATCGTGCCAAATCAAGAACACGAGGGAGAGAGAGAGATCAAACACATAACTACTGGTACATACCCTCAGCCCCGAGGGAGAACTACTCCCTCCTTGTCACGGAGAGCACCGGGATGATGAAGATGGCCACCGGAGAGGGATTCCCCCTCCGACAGGGTGCCAGAACGGGTCTAGATTGGCTTTCGGTGGCTATGGAGGATTCTGGCGGCGGAACTCCCGATCTATTGTGCTCCCCGATCATTTTAGGGTATATGGAGATATATAGGCGGAAGAAGTACGTCAGGGGGGCCACGAGGGGCCCACGAGGGTGGAGGGCGCGCCCAGGGGGGTGGGCGCGCCCCCTGCCTCGTGGCTTCCCCGTAGATCCCCTGACGTGCACTCCATGTCTTCTGGGCTTCTTCTGCTCCAAAAATAAGTTTCGTGAAGTTTCAGGTCAATTGGACTCCATTTGGTTTTCCTTTTCTGCGATATTGTAAAACAACGAAAAAACAGAAACTAGCACTGGGCTCTAAGTTAATAGGTTAGTCCCAAAAATGATATAAAAGTGTATAATAAAGCCCATAAACATCCAAAACAGTAGATAATATAGCATGGATCAATCAAAAATTATAGATACGTTGGAGACGTATCAAAGGTTGCTACAGTGGAAAAGTGTTTTCGTGGCTCCCTTTGGTGGTTTGGGGATATTTGGGAATATATAGGCGAAAGCATTATGTCAAGAGAGTCATGGGGGGCCCACAAGGGTGGGGGCGCGCCCTACCCCCTAGGCGCACCCTTCGTCCTTGTGGCCGCTGTCGGTGTCAAAACCGACGGATCTCGGGTAGGGGGTCCTGAACTGTGCGTCTAAGGCGGATGGTAACAGGAGGCAGGGGACGTGATGTTTTACCTAGGTTCGGGCCCTCTTGATGGAGGTAAAACCCTATGTCCTGCTTGATTTATTCTTGATGATATGAGTATTACAAGAGTTGATCTACCATGAGATCGGAGAGGCTAAACCCTAGAAGCTAGCCTATGGTATGATTGTCTGTTGTCCTACAGACTAAAACCCTCAGGTTTATATAGACACCGGAGGGGGCTAGGGTTACACAAAGTCGGTTACAAAGGAGGAGATATCCATATCCGTACTGCCTAGCTTACCTTCCACGCCAAGTAGAGTCCTATCCGGACACGAGACGTAGTCTTCAATCTCGTATCTTCATAGTCCAACAGTCCGGCCAAAGGATATTGTCCGGCTGACCGGAGACCCCCTAATCCAGGACTCCCTCAGTAGCCCCTGAACCAGGCTTCAATGACGATGAGTCCGGCGCGCAGTGTTGTCTTCGGCATTGGAAGGCGGGTTCCTCCTCCGGGTACACCACAGAAGAGTTTGAATAAAAGGATAGTGTCCGACCCTGCAAAATAAGTTCCACATACCACCGTAGAGAGAATAATATTTCCACAATTCTAATCTGCTGACACGTTTTGACAACATGACATCATGCCATGGCTCGGTGATTATTCGAACCGTTTTTCTTTAACTAGCCCCGCACATAACGCGAGGCAGTTTCTCGACACGTCTTGTCAAAGTAGAGATCGTGGCCCCCTTATTACGAGATTCTCATCAATACGGGCGTGGGTAACCCAACCGCGCCATCAATTACGGCGCTTGGGGGATAAGCAAGTTTCACCAGGCTAGTGGGGGTGCATAGTTTCGGCCGCCCTTATAAGGGCATAAGGTTTAACCTTTTTCTACCCACGTCTTCTTCCTCCTTGCTCATCCGTTCTTGCGCACTCGAGCTCCAACGCCCCATTCCACATCCTTCTCCTCAACCTTCTCCAAACATGTCCGGAGCGGGAGGCAAGTGGATGGCTTCCTCCGTCACGGAGGGACACATAAGAAAGCTGCGCGGAGCCAGATACTTAGCCGCGAATATCGCGCATCGGCTACCCGCTGCGGGGCAGATCGTTCCTACTCCGGAACCTCATGAGAGGGTAGTTTTCCTCCACCACTTCCTCCACGGACTGGGGTTTCCCCTCCATCCATTTGTCCGCGGTCTTATGTTCTACTACGGGCTGGACTTTCATGATCTGGCCCCGAACTTTATTCTCAACATTTCGGCGTCCATCGTCGTGTGTGAGGCTTTTCTCCGCATCCGGCCCCACTTCAGCCTGTGGCTGAAGACCTTCAATATCAAGCCGAAGGTGGTGGGAGGCCAACAAGCGGAATGCGACGGAGCTATGGTGGGCAAGATGCCCAATGTTATATGGCTTGAAGGCTCCTTCGTGGAGACCATAAAGGGGTGGCAATCGGCGTGGTTCTACATCACCGAGCCGCGCGACACCAACTGGGTGGTGGCCCCCGTGTTTCGATCCGGAATCCCCACGCGGCTCACCTCCTGGAAAGAGAAGGGCCTATCCTGGGGTTCACCGGTGGAGCTGGACGGACTCTAGAAATGTATCTGGAATATGGCAAGCAAGAAGCTCAAGCTTGTCAACATAGTCCAGGTCATGCTCTTTTGTCGGATCCTCCCGTGTCAACAACGGGATTTCAACTTGTGGGAGTTCGACCCGGCCCAGCACCAGACTCTGCGCGAGCTCTTTGACACGACGCACAAGGACGTCTGGAGGGTGCTGTTCAAGGGTGCCGAGGTCCCTCCCTCTCTCACCGAGGACCGCGGGCTAAGAGCGAAGCGCCCTGCGAATCCGGTAAGTTTTGTACATCTGGTAGGATTTTTACTTCCCATAGCTTAACCACGTGCGGGGTCTGAGCTCCCATGCCTTTGACAGGACTGGGTGGGGGCATCGGAGAACATCAACTGTCCGGCCCCTCTGCCCGAAGACACTGCGGATGCTCTCCTGACGGAGATGCTGACTCCGGTCCTTACAAGGTGCCGGAGAAGACCAAGAAGAAGGCCAAGGGAACCCCAAAGAGTTCCCGACGCCAGGTGGTATCGGACTCATCGTCTGATGACTCTGCGACGCACTCCTCCCACGAAGACGTGGAGGAAGATGAAGATGCTCCCCCTCCAGCCGGGGGAGACAAGAAAAGGAAGGCCCCCTCAACCGGGGGGGCCGAAGGGTCCAAGAAGGGAAGGACTCTCCTTCTGGACGGCTCCATCACCGCCGCCGAAGACGAAGACGAGTGGCTGCTCAGTGCCAAGCCCCTGGAGAAGTCGTAAGTATTCGGATACCAGAGTAACTCATAGCATACCTTTGCCGCACTGCTTCTCCTAACGCCGAATATGATTATGCAGACCGCCCCAAGCCCGTATCGACATATCTTCGTCGGGCGGCTCCTTGGACTCGTCAGATATGGATAGTGATTCACTTCTGACCACCACCTCCCATTGCCCTATGGACAATGCCCAGGTGCTATCTCAAGAGGCACCGGGTCGAGGGGAGACAGTCCCGGAGGCGCCTCAAGGCGACCTTCCGGACTCCGGGAGCAGAGGGGGTAAGGCTCCCGAGGGCTCCGAGTTCGGCCTTCAGCCGAACACTGCGCCGGAACCTCCAGTGGTTCCGGACTCGGGCAGGCGGCCTCCTTCCAAAAGGGGCAAGACGCCCGTGCCGGTGACCTCTGTCCATCCAGAGGCACCGGAAAATCTGCTGGGAGCACTTTGCAGCGCTTCCATCGATGAAGAGCACCGCACTATTATGAGTGCGGTGATCCAGAAGGTTCAGTCCGCCAAGAGCGGACTGACTGAAGCCTGTGCCAGCCTTCTAACAGGCTTTGAGGTGAGTATTTGAAATATAGGAAAAATATTACCGCATAGACAGTAGCCCCTTATGCTCTGTTTGGTGTTCAAAAAGAAAAGCCGAATAGAGGATCAACTAATATCTGCAGGAGTCTAATATAAGTATGTCTATATGCGTATGCAGGTTTCGCTGCTGACCTCTGTCGCACTGATTGCGGAGGTCGTCGTACTGAAGCAGGACCTCGAAGGGTCCAAGAAAGAGCTCGGCCTTGCCAAGAGGCAGCTCGAGGAGAACAAAGGTAAGTAATACCTAGTCTATAGATATGTATATATATAAAAGGGATGCGATTGCAAAATGAAAGGATCATCTTTAATTTGCCAAGGGCCACGACCGAAGTGGCAACCCTGAAGCAAGCGCTATCCGAGGCCGAAAACAAAGCGGCCCAGGAGCGCACCGAGCGGGAAAAACAAGAGGCATGGGTGGGCGAGGTGCAGCAAGAGCTCCACGCTCTCGTGACGAAGCACGAGGCATTGGAGCTTGACTTGAAGACGCGAGAGTCCGAGCTTGCCGCGGCCCTTGAGAGTGCAAAGAGTGCCAAGGCTGAAGCCCAAAAGGCCCTCCAGGAGATTGATGCTATGAAGAAGATAGCGGCGGGTAAGGCATTCTATATGCAGAGCAAGCATGTGAAAGTAAATTACTTGTTACTTACCCGAATCCGGAGCTCTCCAGGAGCATTCGTAGATTTTCCCCGCAGCGTGTCGGATGCCGCACAGTTTTACTAGGCCGAGGAGGGAAGCTCAATGGAGAAGCTGTTCTGGTCTCACTATACTGGGACCGAACACCCGATGCCTCTGAGCGACCAGCTGAAGCAACTGGTCGAGCTACACAAGGCGGCCAAACAGGCCATGAAGGGCTTTATAGTCCGGATATGGCATGGCGACGCCCTTCCCAACAGCTACTTCGGCCTGGTGAGGCGGCGTGTGGATGCCTGCCCATGGCTGGAAGTCATCAAGCGGTCTGTCTGCATCGAAGGTGCACGCCGGGCTTTCACCCGTGCGAAGGTGCACTGGGCCAAGATAGACGCTGTGAAGCTGGTGAAGGAAGGGCAGCCGCAGGGCAAGGAGCATCGCCACCCCGAGATGTACTATGAGGGTGTCCTGAAGGATGCCCGTCTTGTAGCGGACGAGTGTGCGAAAGATGTAATATTTGAATAAACTTGCTCGTGTAATCCTGTATTATGAAAACTTGTTCATATGTGCTATGCAACGCTTGTTCGAATTTAAAATATTGCCTTCTGTTCGGCTGTTTATCAAATCTGAGAGATGGCTAGTCGTCGGCTTCTGCCCCCACGCCACGAGTGTTGGGGTGTTCAGGATAAACCTGAGCACTCTTGTTCCCATTTTTGGGTCCTTCGAGGGAGGTGCTCAGCACAACGAACAAGGCAATCAGACTATAATGCGTTATCACTCTCACTTAGCCATAGAATTCTATAATTTGAAATTTCGGCGAAGCCCCTAGTATTCGGAAGGCCGATTTTGGAGCGCTATACACGCCTTAAGCCGGACAGGGCCGACTCCTTGCTCTAAGCGGCATAAGTCTTTAGGGACTTGAAACCTCTCGAACAGCGACCTGTCTCTCGCCTTACCATGACAGTCAGTTTTAGCTTTCTCTACTGAGGTGCTTAGCCCAGCAGAACTAGGGCACAATCGCAGTAGTTCTCCCAGTGCTACCTTAGCCGATATAGCGGAACATAAGGTACCAAAACATGGGAGCCGGGCAAACCCAACTATTGACCCAAGACATGATTCAGAGATGATGCATATAATGCTATAAGTTCGGGGTGCCGCACTGTCGAAAGTGTTCGGACTTCTCATGCCGTATTATGGGGTATGCCTAAGCCCCTAGCGTATTGGCCGTACAAGAGTGTACGGGTGCTAGATGTCATGAATGAACATATATATATATAAAGGAAGAATGCAATAATAGTCTTAATGCTATGCCTTGTTTATTCAAAAAGGTGCGTTAAAGCAGAATGATACAAGTAGTGCGATAAGAAAAAAGTAGGACTGTTTGACATATCCCTTCCAAGGGCAAGCTGAGGAATAGTATTAAAGCAAGTATTTCACTCATTATCATAATCCACCTGAGAGTTCTGTGGTGTGATGTAGCTTTCTGCCTCCTTGGTTGCTGCATCATGTGTTCGGCAATCATACTGCCAGACAGGGTTTCCAGAGATTAAAGTCCTGAAAGAGAAAAATAACAAAGCGGGAAGCCCCTAGTGCGGTTTAAGTCACGTCTTGGAGCGTGCCGTAGTCGTGCCCCCTCCCCACCTGTGCCCATGGTATTTTTAATGCGTAATTATGTACGTGTGGCACAGATTTTGCCGTTTGGCTGGGACCGGGGTTGGGGCCACATTGCTATGCGAGCTCAGAACGTGCCAGGCGGCCCAGTTGCCAATTACTCCGGGCGCGCTTGAAGGTGTCCAGGTCCTTAATCGCCGAACTAGTGGATTGCCTTAAGAGGTTGCTTTGTGCTTCTGCTGCAAGGGCCGCAGTGTGCTCCTCCGTGCGGAGAGAGCGCTCTATGTTTCCATTGACTATGATGACCCCCCGAGGTCCTGGCATCTTGAGCTTGTGATATGCATAATGCAGTACCGCATTGAATCTCGCAAATGCGGTTCGCCCGAGCAGTGCATGGTAGCCACTGCGGAACGGGACTATGTCGAAGATTAACTCTTCGCTTTGAAAGTTATCCGGGGATCCGAAGACCACTTCCAGTGTGACTGAGCATGTGCAATGGGCCTCTACACCTGGTATGACGCCTTTAAAGGTCGTTTTTCTAGGTTTGATCCTTGAGGGGTCTATACCCATTTTGCGCACTGTGTCCTGATAAAGCAAGTTCAGGCTGCTGCCGCCATCCATAAGGACTCGAGTGAGGTGAAATCCGTCAATGATTGGGTCTAGGACCAGTGCGGCGAATCCGCCATGACGGATACTAGTGGGGTGGTCCTTGCGATCGAAGGTGATCGGACAGGAGGACCATGGGTTGAACTTTGGGTCGACTGGCTCCAACGCATATACGTCCCTGAGCGCACGCTTCCGCTCCCTCATGGGGATGTGGGTTGCGTATATCATGTTCACCGTCCGCACTTGTGGGGGGAACCTCTTCTGTCCACTGGTGTTCGGCTGCCGGGGCTCATCCTCATCATCGCTATGTGACCCCTTATCTTTGTTTTCGGCATTTAACTTGCCGACCTGCTTGAAGACCCAACAATCCCTGTTGGTGTGGTTGGCTGGCTTCTCGGGGGTGCCGTGTATTTGACACGAGCGATCGAGTATACGGTCCAAACTGGACGGGCCCGGAGTGCTTCTTTTGAATGCCTTTTTTCGCTGACCGGGTTTAGAGCCTTTGAATCCGGCATTGACTGTCGTATCCTCGGTATTGTCACTGTTAATGCGGCACTTATGTTTGTTGCGACGTGACCTACCGTTGCCGTCCTTGGTATCCGAAGTACCATGGTTTTTTGATATGTTATTGCTGCGAGCCAACTAGCTGTCCTCTCCTGCACAAAAGCGGGTCATGAGTGTCGTGAGGGCTGCCATAGATTTCGGCTTTTCCTGGCCAAGGTGCCAGGCGAGCCACTCGTCGCGGATGTTGTGCTTAAAAGCTGCTAGGGCCTCTACATCCGGACAGTCGACGATTTGATTTTTCTTTGTTAGGAACCATGTCCAGAATTGCCTGGCTGGTTCCTTTGGCTACTGAATTATGTGTCTTAAGTCATCGGCATCTGGTGGTCGCACATAAGTGCCCTGAAAGTTGTCGAGGAATGCGGCTTCCAGATCTTCCCAACAGCCAATGGACTCTGCTGGCAAGCTGTTGAGTCAATGCCGAGCTGGTCCTTTGAGTTTGAGTGGGAGGTATTTGATGGCGTGTAGGTCATCACCATGGGCCATGTGGATGTACAGGAGGAAATCCTCGATCCATACCGCAGGATCTGTTGTGACGTTGTATGATTCTATATTTACGGGTTTGAAACCCTCTGGGATTTGATGATCCATTACTTCGTCTGTGAAGCATAAGGGGTGTGCGGCACCTCTGTACTAGGCTATATCGCGATGCAGCTCAAATGAGTCTTGCCCGCTGTGTTCGGCCCGGCCGGACTTACTTTTACTGTATCCGGCGTGACGATTATCGTCTCGCATAGTGGCGCGCCCTTGTGATCCGTAGATCGATCTTGCATGTTTTTCTTTGTCCTCCAATATGTCTCGCAGGTCTGGCATATTTCCCCATGCCTTTTTATTTGAATGGCGTCGGGGTGCGGGCTGAGCTTTTGGCTGGAATGCCTCTCTGTCGCGGCCACGAGGTGGCCGATCAGCCGCGTCATACGCCGGGGATGTAGGTTTCGGTGCTTCCTCCTCTAGTCGGGGTAGCGACCTGCACTTTGGGTAACTCTTGGAGGGGCGTTCAAGTTTATGTTCCTCGGCCGCCAGGACTTCAGTCCATCTGTTAGCTAGCAAATCTTGATCAGCTTGAAGCTGCTGTTGCTTTTTCTTAAGGCTATTTGCCGTGGCTATAAGTCAGCGCTTGAAGCGCTCTTGTTCGACGGGATCCCCTGGCACGACGAATTCGTCATCGTCGAGGCTTGCCTCTTCTTCGGAGGGAGGCATGTAATTATCATCCTCCACCTCTCCATCTGCCTCTCTCTCAGGTGGGCTGGCTTCTCCATCCTCCTGCTCTAAATCTTGCTGGAGGGGACTGTTGTTGCCTTCGGCACTGTTCGGAATGCTATTATCTCCAGTGCCGGTATCACCGCTTTTGCCTTGGCGGGACTTAGAGCGGCGCCGCTGACGCTGGCGCTTGGGTTGCTTCTTGGAGGGGTCATCCTCCGCTGTCCCGTCGCCATTGCCTTCTTTGGGTGTGTTGTAACATCCTAAATTTTCAATTTGGAATGTTATACATTAGATCATCATTGCATATCATATTTTATTTGCTTTTGGTTTCGATCCTAGAAATCCTAAGCAACTCAAGGACCCACGGAGAGAGTTGGGGATTTCGTTATTTTCATATTTGAGTTTTCTCAAATTTTGAGAATAGGATCATTTGATTTTATTTATTTTATCATAAATAATTTCTATTACAAAATTATGAGAGGGAATAAAATGACTTTCCCAAAATAAAGAAATATTGAGGATTTAATAAAAAGATCAAATAAGATTTTATTCCGGAGTTTTTTGATATTTTATTTGAATTTAGGAAAATTATGCGTTTTTCAAAATTTCATTTAGGCCCCAAATAAATGTTCACTTTTTCCGGCTTGATCTTAGAAGTCGGGGAAAATTTATTTCGGGATTTTTGGAGTCTGTTTAGTATTTCTTTTTATTTTTCTTCTGCACGTAATTATTTAAAAAAACGCGCACCGACCTAACCGGGCCGTGTCCGCCTGGGACTCTGGCCCGGCAGGCTTTATAAGCCGGGGCAGCCCAGCCCCAAGCCAAACTCTAGCCCGCGCCCCTCGAACCCCGCGCCCCCACCGCCGCCGCCGCCCGCGCCGCCGCCCGACGCCGCCGCCTCGCCGGAGCCGCCGATCCGCCGCCTCGCCGATCCGCCGCCCGAGGTCGCCTCGATTTCTGTGCCCCGGTTTTTCTCGGAAAAAACTATCGGTTTTCCGTCGGTTTTCGTCGGTTTTTTTAGGTTCCGTTTTTTTATTAGATCGGTTTTATTTCCGGTTTAGTCTAAATAACGAGCATTCGCTCGTTCGTTCATTTTAACGAACGTATTCGTCGTTTAGATCCGGTTAACGAACGTTCGTTCGTTAATCCGTTCGTCGTTTTTCTTTTTCTCGGATTTTCCGTGATTATTTTCTGATCGCGATTTCTGATCCGATTTTCGTTTTAGTATAACTTTTCGCTCGTTTATCGGAATCAGGCGATTCAAGCGCCTCGAGTTTCGTCTCGAAACCCTCTATCCGTTTAACCAACTTAAACAAGTTTTTGCCACTGTAAAAATTGCCTTATATCCAGATTAGTAGAACGAAGTTGTTTTCTTTCGCCGTTTGACTTTCGTTGTTTCGTTCGATTTGATTCTTTTTGCAAACCGGAGTTCTTAAGTTGAATTTTCTAGTTAGTTCTCTTATTTGAGTTTTATATGTGCATTAGATGAGTACTTACTGTATGCTTGTTTGTTTGTTTGTCTGTGATAGAATACCTGGAGTGCGCCGCCTGTTACTTCGAATCTCTAGGTTTCGCGGATCAGCAGCAAGGCAAGTAACACTTTGATCTTACCTCCTACTACCCAGTTTTATTGCATTAGATCAATCCTCAAACATTGCATGATTAGGATCTAATTAAATTGTGGGATGGGAAGTAGTTGAGGTAGTACCTATTACCAGTTTATTATCAAACCTTTGGGAGTTACTTCTACGTTTGCTTGTTATGCCATGCTATGCTAGTAGACGTGGATTGGGTGAGTGATATCCATGAAAGATGTGAGATTGTTAATTAATGTTTTATCTAAGGTGGAAACTTAAACACACTTCTGGGTGGATTGAGGTACCTGGGTATTCTAGGATTTGCCTGTTTTCTTTTGGACCGCCACCCACGCTCAAAGGGATCATGAGATTATTCATGCTAGAAACTTCCGTGTGCAGCCACAAGCTATTATGGACTCTAGCATAGTTGACTAAGTCGTGCGAACTCTTACAGTGGTAGACTAGCAGATGTAGGGGATGTAGGTGGTATGGTCTACCCGATCGTAAGGTGCTAGCGCTTCTGAAAGACTATGTCTCGGTCATCCGTCTTCTCAAACACCATGTAGTGTGAGAAACCAAACAAAGGCGATCGAGTCTCATGGGGAAAAGTGCGCAAACCTCTGCAGAGTGTATAAACTAATCATGATTAGCCGTGTCCCCGGTTATGGACATCTTTTGAGTATCTAGTACTTGGATTATCATGTGAATCTCAACATGTTACTCTAAATTAATTTTGCTGGGTTTTGTTTAATGATGTTTAATTGGGATTGAGAATGCTGTCAACCATTCTCAATGTTTAACAACCACCATGATAGTTAAATAAATTTATTCCTTTGCAGTAGGGAAAAATTGGCTTTACGCAAAACTATAACCATAGAGCTTTCCACCAGCCAAAGATGCATATAGAATAGCTGTTTCATTCCATTACTCTCTATGTGTTACATTGCCAGCATATTCCATGTGCTGACCCGTTTTTGGGCTGCAACGTAGATGTTGCAGACTTTTCAGACGACGATTAAGGAGTTTTAGGTCATGGTTCTATACTCAGTGATGCCGTTGGAGTTGATGGACTCACTTATCTTCCAAGCCTTCCGTTGTTATCGTTATTAGATGGCCTTAAGCCATATTTATTGTAATAAGTTCTTTTTTGAGACACTCGATATAATAAGTGTGTGATTGCTACTCTTTTATAAATCCTTCAAGTACTGTGTGGTGTCAGCATTACTGATCCAGGGATGACACCGGAGCACAGAGATCAGACTGTTTGAGGTCTGGTCGCTACATGTGTCCACCATGTATATGTCATATGATGAGGTGGCTGTCCAGTGCCCTGTGGGCAGGGTTCCTCTTCGCCTCCCACATTGTCGTCCATACCGTCAATGTCTTCAGAGTCGAAGTCGAGCATGTCAGTTAAGTCATCAACAGTGGTTACTAAGTGGGTGGTGGGTGGGCGGCGAATTTGTTCGTCATCCGCATCCTAATCCTGCCGGACGTAGTTCGGCCAGGACTCTCCTGACATGGAGAGAGAGAGACCTTAACGAGTTCAGTATGTCACCAAAGGGCGAGTGCTGAAAAATATCCGCGGAGGTAAACTCCATGATCGGCGCCGAATCAGATTCGACAGGAATGGGCGCAGGCGGTTTGGAGTCCGTGGCCGGAGAAGGATCCGGCAGTTTGGCAACACGGCTCTCGCGTAGGGTAAGGTTGATATTCGGCTCGATCGCCGCGAAGGATACGGCCTCCGTGGCGGGGTCTATCCACCCGTCCATGGATGGCGCAACTGGTTCCGAATTGAGGGTCGGAGCGGCTGCCGGTGCGATTTCTTGAACACTGTCGATGGTAGAGCTAAATCGTACTCATCATGACTGCGTGGCGCACAAGGCAGGGGCTCGAATCCGTCGAAGATCAAGTCTCCGCGGATATCAGCCGTGTAGTTTAAGCTTCCAAACCTGACCTGGTGGCCAGGGGAATAACTTTTGATCTGCTCCAGATGGCCAAGTGAGTTGGCCCGCAGTGCGAAGCTGCCGAACACAAAGATCTATCCGGGGAGAAAAGTCTCAGCCTGGACTGCATCGCTATCGATGATCATAGGAACCATCAAGCCTAACAGCGACGACACATAGGAACTCTCAATGAAAGCACCAATGTCGGTGTCAAAACCGGTGGATCTCGGGTAGGGGGTCCCGAACTGTGCGTCTAAGGCGGATGGTAACAGGAGGCAGGGGACACGATGTTTTACCCAGGTTCAGGCCCTCTTGATGGATGTAAAACCCTACGTCCTGCTTGATTTATTCTTGATGATATGAGTATTACAAGAGTTGATCTACCACGAGATCGGAGAGGCTAAACCCTAGAAGCTAGCCTATGGTATGATTGTCTGTTGTCCTATGGACTAAAACCCTCCGGTTTATATAGACACCGGAGGGGGCTAGGGTTACACAAGGTCGGTTACAAAGGAGGAGATATCCATATCCGTACTGCCTAGCTTGCCTTCCACGCCAAGTAGAGTCCTATCCGGACACATGACGTAGTCTTCAATCTCATATCTTCATAGTCCAACAGTCCTGCCAAAGGATATAGTCCGGCTGTCCGGAGACCCCCTAATCCAGGACTCCCTCAGTCGCCTCGTGGCTCTTCCAACTTGATCTCCAAGTCTATGGTGTGTCTTCTGGTCCAAGAAAAGTCATCACGAAGGTTTCATTCCGTTTGGACTCCGTTTGGTATTCCTTTTCTATGAAACTCAAAAACAAGGAAAAAACAGAAACTGGCACTGGGCCCTAGGTTAATAGGTTAGTCCCAAAAATAATATAAAATAGCATATTAATGCATATAAAACATCTAAAACAGATAATATAATAGCATGGAACAATAAAAAATTATAGATACGTTGGAGACGTACCAAGTGCCCATACTCGATACTCAATTTTCCTTTGGTGATGGAGAAGGATGTGGTGGTGATGAAGTAGTAGCAATCTTATCTTCAGGTTTCCATGGCAAAGGCTCACCATCATAAGAGGAGGAGTGAGTCTCACGGGTGCTGCAACTGGCAGCCAACATGATACCTTTAAACCTTGCCTCATATTCAAAGACTTGGTTTGTAGCGATCCGACCTCAAACGGTCAAATCTCTGTGTATAAGTGTCATCCCTGGATCGGTAATGCTGACACACACAGTACTTGAAGGATTTATAATAGAGTTCAATCACACACTTATTACATCGAATGTCTCAAAAGAGAGAGTACTTATTACAATAATATGGCTGAAGGCCATCTAAATAAGATAACTGCGGAAGCTTCGAAGGTAAATGAGTCCATCAACTCCAACGGCTTAGCCGAGTAAATGACAATGACCTAGCGCACTTTACTGTTCGTCTGAAAACTCTGCAACATAATACGTTGGGGCCTGTGTAGGTCAGCACATGGAATATGCTGGCAAAATAACACTATATAGCAATGAACATGTAACAGCTAAAACCATATGCATATTTGGCTGGTGGAGGCTCTATGGTTATTTTTGCAGAAAGCAAGTTTTTCCTTACAACAAAGGAATATATTTTATTTAACTACAAAGTTTGTTTAAAACATTGAGAAGGTTCCTCCAACTCAATCCTAAATTAATAAATCATCAACCCAACAAATTAATTAAATAGAGTGATGAGATCAAATTAATAATTCAAGTACTAGATTCTCAAGATGTCCATAACCGGGGACACGGCTAATCATGATTAGTTTATACACTCTACAGAGGTTTGCGCACTTTTCCCCACAAGACTCGATCTCCTCCGTTGAATTTCTCACACTACAAGTTGTTTAATAAACAGATGATCGAGACACAGTCTTTCAGAAGCATTAAATCTTTACTCGGTGTAGACAGCACCACCTACATCCCCTACATCTGCTAGCCTACCACTGAAAGAGGTCACACAACATACTCAACTATGCTAGAGCCCATAATGGCATGTGGGTGCACACGGAAGTTTCCAGCATGAATAATCTTATGATCCCTTTGAGTCTGGGTGGCATTCCATAGGATGATCACACGGGTACTGCGGGATATCCCAGGACATCACTGGATTGCTCTAGGTGCCCAGACAACCACTGGGTGCTCCAGGGTGCCTCAACCAATCCGCCCAGATGTGTATTAAAGTAGCCACCTTAAGTTTAACCATTCATTAAAACTCTCACATCTGTCATGGATCACTCAACCCAAACCACGTCTACGAGTAGAGCATAGCAATAAGCATAACGTAGAGGTAACTCCCAGGGCTTGAAATAAATACAATACGTTCTACCTCATCAACTACTTCCTAGTACCCACATGTTATACAAATCCTACTCATGCAATGTTTGAGGATTGAAACTAATGCATAAAACTGGATATAAAGGGGTATGATCAAAGTGTTACTTGCCTTGTTCACGACCGGAAAACCCTAGTGACTCGTAGTTGCACGCTTCGCACTCCGGAAACTCTATCATGAACAAACAATATCATACATAAGCACTCAAGCATAAGATGCAAGGGTAAAACTCAAATGAAAAGATCCAAATTGAAGGTTCAACTAAAGAGCTTCGATTTGCAAAAAGAATCAACCAAATCGGAGCAACAAAACTCAAAGTACATCAAAAGAAGTTCAAATTCAAATCTACTTGAAACCAAATTTTAAATTGTCAAAACCATGTTCAAGTTGATTATCTGAAAATAGAGGAACAAGACAAAGATTTTGGCATTGGTTTCACTGGATTTGGACAAGCGAGCAAAAAGTTGCGAGGGTTTGAAGATCAAGGATTAATCTATGAGAAAAGTATTCGCGGATAGGTCCCTGGCCGAAAAATAAAATAAAAAGAGAAACCTAACGAAAAAATGTTCGCTACGAAGATCTAACTAATGAACGCGTTCGCTAAAATGAACTAAACAGAAAACGTTCGCTAACTAGGAACCATAAAAACGATCTAAACCAAAGAACCAAAAGGAAAACCGACAAAACCCTAAAAAACTAAACCGGAGAAAAACCAAGGGAAAAACTGGATCGGGTTTTTACCGGTTAACCAGAGGAAATTGCCGGCGGGAGCGACGGCGGGATCCGGCGAGACGGCGCGGTGGCAGCGACGCGGGGCGGCGGGGTGGCGACAGCGAGCGCGTGCGGTGGCGGCAACGACGGCTGCGGTGGGGTGGGGCGAGGTGAGGAGGGGCGGCGGCTCCTTATAAAGGCCCGGGGGAGGGTCTTGCCTTGCGGGAGGTGGCGTCGGGAGGAGTCCGGCTCGGACTCCCGAGCTTCGGCGGCGGCTGCGCGGAGTCCTCGCGCGGGAGGAAGGCGGCGCGCGGCAGGCCGACCTACTCTTCAAACCCTCGCAGTCGGACGGGAAGTTTTTTTAAATAAAATTTTGCCCGAAGAAAAATCCTAATAAAATATATAAAAAAATTCTAAAAATACCAGAAACAATTTTCACCGTCTAAACCTAATATTTAGAACCTAGTGAACATTTTTCTGGCCTAAAAATGCAATTTCAAATATGCATATTTTTCTAATTCAAATAAATAGCAATTAAAATCCAAATAAAATATAAATTTGATTTTAAATTTTCTTCTCCAATATTCCTCTCTTTTGAAGAAGTCATATTATCTTCTTTCTTTTATTTTTAATATTGGAAATAAATGGAGAGAAAAAATATTAAAATCAAATTGATCCTCTTTTCAAATTTGAGAAAATTTAAATATGAAAATTTATGAAATCCCGAACTCTCTCCTTGGGTCCTTGAGTTGCTTAAGATTTCTAGGATCACAACCAAATATGCAAATAAAATATGATATGCATATGATGACCTATGTATAACATCCAAATTGAAAATTGGGATGTTTTACATGGTTTTGGAGATCGTAGGTCTTGGCTTTGGAGGAAGTTGATTTGCTTGTTGAAGGTGAAGTCGATTTCCTTCATGGACTTGCCATCCACCTTGAGATCATGGGTGTAATCCGCGATCATGAAGTGATTGGCATTGAGTCCATGTTCCACCATCCCCCACTAGTAGAAAATAGGGCTTTGGTCCAGGCCAGGTCAGCCCATTAGTCCCGGTTAAGTCCAGAACTGGGACCAATGGGGGCATTGGTCCCGGTTCGTGAGCCCAGGGGGCCGGCCGGGCCACATGGGCCATTGGTCCCGGTTCATCAGGACCTTTTGGTCCCGGTTGGTGGGATGAACCGGGACCAATGTGCCTCGCTCCTGGCCCACAACCATTGGTCCCGGTTCGTGCCTCAAACCGGGACTAAAGATTAGACCTTTAGTCCCGGTTTGAGGCACGAATCGGGACTAATGGGGTTGAGACCTTTAGTCCCGGTTCGTGCCACGAACTGGTACTAAAGGTCCCATTTTCAAACTCAACCCCCCCATGGATTGCCTTTTCAGTTTAAAAAAATAAAAGAAAATGATGGAAATGTCAAAAAATAAAAGAAAATAAGTTTCCCATGTGATATGTGGTCTAGTTGTTGGGAAAATTTGCAAATGTGAATTTTGACTTTATTTGCAAAATCTCTCTGAAATTTGTAAAAATGGGCATAACTTTTGCATACTAACTCGGATGAAAAAGTTTTTTATATGAAAAATCATCTACATGAACCCCGTTAAACATTTTCAAAATCCTCAAAAACCTAATAGAAAAAAGTTACGGGGCTTTTAAGATCTAGAGTGAAAAAAATAGAAAAAAAATTCAAACAGTGGGCAAACTATGGTTAAACAATGGTCAAACTAATTATTCTAGAATATTAGTGTTACTAAATAATTATTTCTGTTATTTCAATTTTGGTCAAATCTGGTCAAACTGTGGTCAAACAATGGTCAAACTAATTATTCAAGAAATATTAGTGTTACTAAATAATTATTGTTTTTTAAAACAATAGTTTCAAAATAAAACTATGAAATGTGTCACTTCATGCTCAAGCAAAATTCCTGAAGGTTAATAGGATTGACATCTTAGTATTGTCAGGAAAACAACAAGTGCAGACTTGGAGCGAGGGAGAATAGAACCCGGAAGTTAAGCGTGCTCAGGCTGGGGGAGTGGGAGGATGGGTGACCGTTCGGGAATTTAGATGATTTGGAATGATGAGGGGTGATTAGAGGATAAATTGAGAAGTGATGAGGGGTGGTGATTACAGACTAGAGGTTAAAATAATTCAGAAATTTGAAAATAAAAAAATCAAAAAAAAATTTCAAATTTTTTTTTCAAAAAAAAATCATAAAATTTCCTTTAGTCCCGGTTGGTGTTACCAACCGGGACTAAAGGTGGAGCTCCATGTGGCCGCGCCCTTTAGTCCCGGTTCTGGATTGAACCGAGACTAAAGGGATAGGCATTAGTACCGACCCTTTAGTCCCGGTTCCAGAACCGGGACTAAAGGTCCTTATGAACCGGGACTGAAGGCCCTTTTTCTACTAGTGCCCTTGCATCGGAAGACATTCTGCTCCATAGCATCAAGCCTAGCCTCCATGGTTCCCGTCCCTTTGGGACCTTGCACATCACAGATGTGGAGCACCCCATGCATCTAGATAGCCTGCAGGTGTTGCATCGCCTCCCGCAAATATGGTTTGATGATGTTCTCGAATAACTTGTCTTTGGAGGAGCTTGAAGCGGCCATGGTGAATTAGATCTATACCGAAAATAGCAAGAAAAGAAAACAGAAGATTTCTCCGTGATATGGTGGTCAATAGGTTCGGGGGTATATAAAGATTTTTTATCTTGGGAAACAAGCAAACTAAAGAAAAACGGAGTCCGGAAGGTACCCGAGGTGGGCACAACCCACCTGGGCCCGCCCGCGCCCTGGTGTCTTATGCCCACCAGGTGTGCCTTCCTGGTTGTTTCTTATTTTCCTAATTTTTAAAACATTCCAAAACCGAGAGAAAATATTTTTGCGGATTTTTCGGAGTCCGCTTACTTATCGTATCATGTACCTCATCTTTTTTCACTATTCTGGAGTGTTCCAGAAGGTTTACTTTATGTGTTCTTCCGGTGTCACAGTTTGGATGATATTGATTTCAACATTAATGGGCGTACCTGAGATATAATGTTTTATTCTCTGCCCATTGACAACCTTCAGGTTGGTACCTTCGACATTATTTATTTTTATTGCCCCAGATCGCTAAACCTCCTCGATAACATAGGGTCCTTCCCATTTGGAGAGGAGTTTTCCTGTAAAGAATCTGAAATGAGAGTTGTACAAAAGAACATATTCTCCAACTTTAAACTCACGCTTTTGGATTCTTTTATTATGCCATCTTTTAACTTTTTATTTAAATAACTTGGCATTTTCAAAAGCTTGGTCTCTCCATTCATCTAGTGAGGTAATATCAAATAACCTCTTTTCACTGGAAATTTGAAATCATAGTTGAGTTCTTTAATTACCCAATATGCTTTATATTCTAACTCAAGAGGCAAATGACAAGCTTTTCCACAAACCATTTTATAAGGAAACATACCCATATGATTTTTTATATGTTGTTCTATAAGCCCAAAGTGCATAATCTAATTTCTTAGACCAATTCTTTCGGGACCTATTAACAATTTTTTGTAAAATTAATTTTATTTCCCTATTGCTAAGTTCAACTTGAGCACTAGACTGAGGATGATAAGGTGATGCAATTCTATGGTTAACATCATACTTAGCAAGCATTTTACGAAAAGCACCATGAATAAAGTGTGAACCACCATCAGTCATTAAATATTAAATATCTAGGGACTCCAAACCTTGGGAAAATAACTTCCTTGAGCATTTTAATAGAGGTGTTGTGATCAGCACTACTAGTTGGAATAGCTTCTACCCACTTAGTAACATAATCATTAGGAACCAAAATATGTGTATACCCATTGGAGGAAGGAAAAGGTCCCATGTAATCAAATCCCCAAACATCAAATGGTTCAACAGCAAGTGCTGGAGATTTTACGAAGTCACCATAGGCGCGTATCGCCGGAATTCCTGAAATAAATCCAGGATAAATGCGAGCACCAGGATTTGAACCCTGGTGGGTTGAGGATACCACTGTCCACCTAACCATCTCAACCATAGGTTGGTTCGCAAAATCAGAGAATATAGCAGTCATACATCTTTAAAAGGTAGAAGGTGCATTACATAAACCAAAAGTCATATGTCTATAAGCATAAGATCCAAAAGGACAAGTCAAGGTGGTTTTCTCTTGATCAAGTTGTGAAACAGGTATTTGAGAAAAACCAGAATATCCATCGAGGAAACAAAAGTGTGTGTGCTTAGATAGTCTTTCTAGAATTTTATCAATAAAAGCCAGAGGGTAATGGTCTTTTATAGTAGCTTTATTTAATTTTCTAAAATCAATTACCATTCTATAGCCAGTGACAATTCTTTGTGGAATAAGTTCATTCTTATCATTAGTATCAACAATAATACCTCCTTTCTTAGGGACACAATGAACATGACTTACCCATCTACTATCAGGTATAGGATTAATTATACCTGCTTCCAGAAGCTTTAATATTTCAGTTCTTACCACTTCTTCCATTTTAGGATTCAAACGTCGTTGGTAATGAACAACGGGTTTAGCATCAGGTTCCATATTAATTTTGTGCTAACAGAGAGTGGGACTAATGCCCTTTAAATCATCAATAGTATACCCAATAACAGCTCAGTGCTTCTTCAAAACCTTCAATAATCTTTCTTCTTCATGTTCTGAAAAGTTAGCACTAATAATAACATGATATACCTTTTTCTCATCAAGATAAGCATATTTTGAAGTGTGTGGCAATAGTTTTAATTCAAACACGGGATCACCTTTAGGTGGAGGATGACCTCCTAGAGTTTCAATAGGCAAATTGTGTTTAAGCAGAGGTCGTTGTTGAAAGAAAATTTTATCTATATCATTTCTTTCATGCATATGCATATCATTCTCATGGTCTAGCAAATATTGTTCTAGTGGATCAGTAGGAGGCACGACAATAGAAGCAAGACCAATTATTTCATCCCTACTAGGAAATTCTTTCTTATGACGCTTTTTACTAAACTTAGAAAAATTAAACTCATGAGACTCATCACCAAAACTAACACCGACAATTTTTCACTCACAATCTATTTTAGCATTAACTATGTTCAAGAAAGGTCTACCAAGGATAATGGGACAAAAGTCATCTTGTGGGGAACCAAGAACAAAAAAATTAGGAGGATATTTAACTTCCCACACAAGACTTCAACATCTCTAACAAGCCCAAGTGGTGTGATGGTGTCTCTATTAGCAAGCTTAATAGTAACATCTGTGTCTTCTATTTCAGCGAGTGATATGTCATTCATAATTTCTTGATATAAGGTAAAAGGAATAGCACTCGCGCTAGCACCTATGTCACATAAACCATGATAACAGTGAGCTCCTATTTTAACTGAGACAATAGGCATGCCAACCACAAGTCTAAGTTTATCTTTTTCATCGGGTTTAACAATTCTAGCAGCTTCATCATATAAGTAAACAACATGCCCATCTAAATGTTCAACCAGGAGATCTTTAACCATAGCAACACTATAGGTTCTACTGTAAATTGTTCAGTGGGTTTAGGTGCTCTAATATTACTTTTATTGACCATGGTTGAGACCTTAGAATGTTCCTTTATCTTAACAGGGAAAGGTGGTTTTTCGATATAAGCAGTAGGAACAACCAGATCAACATTATAGATAATAGTTTCATCTTTAGCTGGCACCAACTCCTTACTTTCTTCTTTAATAGGTGGGTGATATTTAAACCACTTCTCCTTAGGTAGGTCAACATGAGTAGCAAATGATTCACAAAAGGAGGCTACTATCTCAGAGTCAAGTCCATATTTAGTGCTCAACTTTTGAAAAGCATTGGTATTCATAAAAGATTTAACACAATCATATTTAAGATTAATACCTGACTCTTTACCTTCATTGAGTTCCCAATCTTTAGAGTTGCGTTTAATTCTTTCTAAAAGATCCCACCTGAATTCAATAGTCTTGTTCATAAAAGAACCAGTACAAGAAGTACCAAGCATGGATTGATCATCACGAGGAAGTCGAGCATAAAAATTCTAAATGATAATTTCTCTTGAGAGCTCATGATTTGGGCATGAATATAACTTTAACTTAGCCTCCCCCAAGCTAGAGCGATACTTTCTCCTTCATGAGGCCAAAAATTATATATATAATTCCGATCACGATGAACTAGATGCATAGGATAATATATTTGGTGAAATTCCAATTTCAACGATTCCAATTCCTAGATCCAATATCATCGCATAGCCTATACCATGCCAATGCTCTTCCCTACAAAGATAAAGGGAAAACCTTCTTCTTAGCTTCATCTCTGGGTAAACCTGCAAGCTTAAATAATCCGCAAATTTCATCCACATATATCAAGTGCATATCAGGATGTTCGGTTCCATCTCCTACATAAGGATTAGGTAGCAGTTGTTCTATCATACCCAAAGGAATTTCATAACCAATATTTTCAGTAGGTGCAATAGGTTGAGGGGTAACTAATTGTGGTTCTGGTCAAGGTGAAGATACCCCGAACAAACCCCTCAAAGGATTGTTCTCCATAGTAACAAGTGACAATAAATTTCGGCACGTAATATACATTTTTCCTTACCAAATTCCACTCACCAAAGGCGCTTCACTCCCCGACAATGGCGCCAGAAAAGAGCCTTGATGACCCACAAGTATAGGGGATCAATTGTAGTCCTTTCTATAAGTAAGAGTGTCGAACCCAACGAGGAGCAGAAGGAAATGACAAGCAGTTTTCAGCAAGGTATTCTCTGCAAGCACTGAAATTATAAGTAACGAGTAGTTTGATAGCAAGATAATTTGTAACGAGCAAGTAATGGTAATGGTAAAAAAGTGCAGCAAGGTATCCCAATCCTTTTGAGGCAAAGGACAGGCCAAAATGGTCTCTTATAATAAGCAAAGCGTTCTTGAGGGTACACGGGAATTTCATCTAGTCACTTTCATCATGTTGGTTTGATTTGTGTTCGCTACTTTGATAATTTTATATGTGGGTGGACCGGTGCTTAGGTGTTGTTCTTACTTGAACAAACCTCCTACTTATGATTAACCCCCTCGCAAGCATCCGCAACTACGAGAAAAGTATTAAGAATAAATCTAACCATAGCATTAAACTTTTGGATCCAAATCAGCCCCTTACGGAATAACACATAAACTAGGGTTTAAGCTTCTGTCACTCTCGCAACCCATCATCTAATAACTACTACACAATGCATTCCCTTAGGCCCACATATGGTGAAGTGTCATGTAGTTTACGTTCACATAATACCACTAAGGGAATCACAACATACATACCATCAAAATATCAAACACATATCAAGTTCACATGATTACTTGCAACAAGATTTCTCCCATGACCTCAAGAACAAAAGTAAATACTCACAAATGATAATCATGCTCAAGATAAGAGGGGTATTAAATAGCATAATGGATCTGAACATATAATCTTCCACCAAATAAACCATATAGTAATCAACTACAAGATGTAATCAACACTACTAGTCACCCACAAGTACCAATCTATAGTTCTAGTACAAAGATTGGACACAAGAGATGAACTAGGGTTTGAGGGGAGATGGAGCTGTTAAAGATGTTGATGGAGATTGCCCTCCCCAAGGTGGGAGAGTTATTGGTGATGATGATGACGGTGATTTCCCCCTCCGGGAGGGAAGTTCCCCCAGCGGAATTGCTCCGCCGAAGGGTAAAAGTGCTCCTGCCCAAGTTCCGCCTCGAGACGGCAGCGCTTCATCCCAAAAGTCATCTCCCTATTTATTTTGTAGGTAAAAATGACTTATATACCACAAGAGAGGTACCGGAGGTGGGCCGAGGAGGGCACAACCCACTAGGGCGCGCCTGGGCTCCCTGGCGCGCCCATGTGGGTTGTGCCCACCTGGTGGGCCCCCTCTGGTACTTAGTTGCTCCATTATTTCTTATATATTCCATAAAAAATCTTCGTAAAGTTTTAGCTCATTTGGAGTTGTGCAGAATAGGTAGCCTGACGTAGCTTTTTCAGGTCCAAATTTCCAGTTGTCGATATTCTCCTCTTTGTGTGAACCTTGCATATTATGAGAGAAAAGCCATTAGAATTACTCCAAAAAGCATTATTATGCATAAAAACATTATAAATAACAGTAGGTAAACATGATGCAAAATGGACGTATCACCCACATGTCAGCCATTCAATTTTTTAGTCCATTTGGTGTGCGAGGTGAAACAATGATGTAGCGTCTATGCAGCCCGTTTATATATTATATTAGAATTAAAAGCCCATTTGCATTTTTTCGAAATCCAAGTACTTGTTGGGCTGGGTGAAAATATCAAGTTGGGTTGGATGGAGAAATGTTATAAAAACATAAACACATGATTGCACGTCTATTACTGATTGGCCAGTAAAATCTTTGCAAGCTTATGTACGCAATTACCAGGAGTTAACTTGCCAAGTTATATATAACCAATTTTTATTATTTTGTAAGAACTTTTGGTTTACGCAATAAAATATCATTTTAATTTGATGAGTTAATAGGATGCGGGGTATTATTATTTTTTAGGCTAGACATGGGACAGTTGAATTGGTTCTAGGGAAAAATTACTAGGAGAAAACACAGATTACATCGAAAAAAAAAGTGGGAGAAAATTTAGATATAGGATTAATAAAAACAAAAAATGAAGGAAGTGGGAAGGTCTATACAATGGTTGGACGAATGACAGGTTTAACAGAGCGTTATGTTGTTTCTATTATATCAAAGATAAAGGAAAACCTTCTTCTTGACTTCATCCTCGGGCAAACCTACAAGCTTAAATAATCCACAAACTTCATCCACATCGATTAGATGCATATCACGATATAATGTTCCATCACCTGCATAGGGATTAGCTAGAAGTTTCTCTCTCATACCCGAAGGAATTTCATAATAAATATTTTTAGTAGGTGCAGTAGGTTGAGGAGCAACTTCTTGTTCTTCCGGTCGAGGTGAAGAGGCCCCGAACAAACCCATCAAAGGATGATTTTCCATAGTGACAAGTGACAATAAATTTCGGCACGTAATGTAAATTTTTCCTTACCAAATTCCACTCACCAAAGGCGCTTCACTCCCCAGCAATGACACCAGAAAAGATTCTTGATGACTCACAAGTATAGGGGATCTATCTAGTCCTTTTGATTAGTAAGAGTGTCGAACCCAATGAGGAGCAGAAGGAAATGACAAGCGATTTTCAACAAGGTATTTTCTGCAAGCACTGAAATTATCGGTACAGATAGTTTTGTGATAAGATAATTTGTAAGGGTAACAAGTAACAAAAGTAACTAAGGTGCAACAAGGTGGCCCAATCCTTTTTGTAGCAACAGACAAGCATGGTCGAACTCTTATATAAAGCAAAGCGCTCCCGAGGACACATGGGAATTATTGTCAAGCTAGTTTTCATCATGCTCATATGATTCGCGTTCGTTACTTTGGTAATTTGATATGTGGGTGGACCGGTGCTTGGGTGTTGTCCTTCCTTGGACAAGCCTCCCACTTATGAGTAACCCCTCTCGCAAGCATCTGCAACTATGAAATAATTATTAAGATAAATCTAACCATACCATGAAACATATGGATCCAAATCAGGACCTTACGAAGCAACGCATAAACTAGGGTTTAAGCTTATGTCACTCTAGCAACCCATCATCTACTCATTACTTCCCAATGCCTTCTCCTAGGCCCAAATCATGCTGAAGTGTCATGTAGTCGACGGTCACATAACACGACCAGAGGAGAGACAACATACATCTCAACAAAATATCGAACGAATACCACATTCACATGATTACTTATAACACGACTTCTCCCACGTCCTCAGGAACCAACGTAACTACTCACAAAGCATATTCATGTCATAATCAGAGGAGTATTAATTATCATTAAGGATCTGAACATATGCTATTCCATCGAATAAACCAACTAGCATCAACTACAAGGAGTAATCAACACTACTAGCAACCCACAGGTATTAATCTGGGGTTTTAAGACAAAGATCAGACACAAGAGATGAACTAGGATTTGAGAGGAGATGGTGCCGGTGAAGATGTTGATGGATATTGAACCCCTCTCGATGATAGGATGATTGGTGATGACGATGATGATGATTTCCCCCTCCGGGAGGGAAGTTTCCCCGGTAGAACAGGTCTGCCGGAGCCCTAGATTGGTTCTGCCCAAGTTCCGCCTTGAGACGGCGGTGCTTTGTCCCGAAAGCTTCCTCTTTATTTTTTCTAGGTAAAAACCCTTCATATAGCAAAAGATGGGCACCGGGGCCTGCTAGTTAGGCGGCAAGGCAGGGGGCGCGCCCAGGGGGTAGGACGCGCCCCACCCTTGTGGCTGGCTGGTGGGTCCCCTAAGGTGTTTTCTTCACCCAATATTTTTATATGTTCCAAAATAATTCCCCATGAAGTTTCATGACTTTTGGAGTTGTGCAGAATAGGTCTCTCATATTTGCTCCTTTTCTAGTCCAGAATTCCAGATGCTGGCATTCTCCCTCTTTATGTAAACCTTGTGAAATAAGAGAGAAAATGCATAAGTATTGTGCTCTAATGTGTAATAACAACCCATAATGCAATAAATATCAATATAAAAGCATGATGCAAAATGGACATATCAACTCCCCCAAGCTTAGACCTTGCTTGTCCTCAAGCGAAAGCCGAAATTGATAAATATGTCCACATGTTTAGAGATAGAGGTGTCGATAAAGTAAAATACACACATGGGGGCATCATGATCATCTTTAGACCAACAACGTATATTGTCATATAATTTCTTAAGCTAAAGTAACAATTCGTTCACAAGGTAAAGTATGAACCAGAAACTTTATTGAAGACTAACAAACTATGATCTCAGTCATTGAAGCAAGTGCAATTTATCATAACTTCGGAAAGAGTCAATACAAGAGCTTTTCAGCAAGTCCTCATACTCAACTATCATTTAGTATTTCACAATTGCTGACACTCATGCAATACTTATGGGTTCAAAGCTTCAATCAGACACAGAGAAAGATAGGGGCTTATAGTTTCGCCTCCCAACCTTTTACCTCAAGGTTAATGTCAACAATAATACTTTATGAAAACCTACATCCGAGTGGATATATATTTGGGTCTTTCTCCAACACATAGTGCTTGCCAAAAGAAAACGAGTAAAAAGGAAAGGTGAAGATCACCATGACTCTTTATATAAAGGTAGAAGATAAAAGTAAAAGATAGGCCCTTCGTAGAGGGAAGCAGGGATTGTCATGCACTTTTGTGGTTGGATGCACCAAATCTTAATGCAAAAGAACATCACTTTATATTTCCGCTTGTGATAAAGAACATTATTATGTAGTCTGTCGCTTTTATTTCTTCCATATCACAAGTTCATATAAAGCTTATTTTCTTCACACTAATATATCATACATATTTAGAGAGCAATTTTTATTGCTTGCACCGATGACAACTTACTTGAAGTATCTTAGTCAATCCATAGGTAGGTATGGTGGACTCTCATGGCAAAACTGGTTTAAGGGATGTTTGGAAGCACAAGTAGTATCTCTACTTGGTGCAAAGGATTTGGCTAGCATAAGAGAGAAAAGGCTAGCTCAACATGTTGGAGGCTCCATGACAATATAAATTCTATTCAGATATAAGTAAACATAACCCATTATGTTGTCTTCCTTGTTCAACATCAACTTTTTAGCATGTCATATTTTAATGAGTGCTCACAATTACAAAATATGTCCAATATAGTATATTTATATGTGAAGCCTCTCTTTCTTTATTACTTCCTATTAATTGTTGTTGGGGAACGTAGCATGAAATTTCAAAAATTTCCTACGCTCACGCAAGATTTATCTAGGAGATGCATAGCAACGAGAGGGGGAGAGTGTGTCCATGTACCCTCGTAGACCAAAAGCGGATGTGTTAGGTTAACGCGGTTAATGTAGTCAAACGTCTTCACAATCCAACCGATCCAAGTACCGAATGTATGGCACCTTCGTGTTCAGCACATGTTTAGCTCGATGACGTCCCTCAAACTCTTGATCCAGTAGAGGGTCGTGGGAGAGTTCTGTCAGCACGACGGCATGGTGACGGTGATGGTGATGTGATCCGTGCACGGCTTTGCCTAAGCACTACGACACTATGACCGGAGGAGTAAATTGTGGAGGGGCGCGCCGCACACGCCTAACAATGTTTGTTGTGTCTTCTAGGCGCCCCTCCCCACATATATATAGGTGGGAGGGGGAGGGAGGGGGACAGCCATGGGGCGCCCCAAGTAGGAGGAATCCTACTTGGGGGCCTCCTCCAATTCGGCCTCCCCCTGTCCTTATCTCCGGAGGGGGAAGGAAAGAGGGGAGAGGGGAAAGGAAGGGGGAATCCTATTCCCTCTATTTCCTTTCCTCCTCCCCTTTTCCTTTCTCCACTTAGGCCGGGCTATATAGGGGTGCACCAGCCCCTACGGGGCTGGTGCGCCCCGCTCTAGGCCCAATAAGGCCCATATCTTTGCCGGGGGGGGGGGTGCTCGGAACCCCTTCCAGTGACCCGATACGTACCCGGTCCCCCGGAACACTTCTGGTGTCCAAATACTATCATCCTATATATGAATCTTTACCAATCGACCATTTCGAGATTCCTCGTCATGTCCGTGATCTCATCCGGGACTCCGAACAACATTTGGTCACCAAATCACATAACTCATATAATACAAAATCGTCATCGAAATGTTAAGCGTGCGGACCCTACATATTCTACAAAGATCTTTATCGGTCAAACCCTAATGACAACATACATCATTCCCTTTGTCATCGGTATGTTACTTGCCCGAGATTCGATCGTCGGTATCTTCATACCTAGTTCAATCTCGTTACCGGCAAGTCTCTGTACTCGTTCTGTAATGCATCATCCCGCAACTAACTCATTAGTAACATTGCATGCAAGTCTTATAGTGATGTGCATTACTGAGAGGGCCCAGAGATACCTCTCCGATACTCGGAGTGACAAATACTAATCTTGATCTATGCCAACCCAAGAAACACCTTCTGGGACGTCTATAGAGCATCTTTATAATGACCCAGTGATGTTGTGATGTTTGATAGCACACAAGGTGTTCCTCCGGTATTCGGGAGTTGCATAATCTCATAGTTAGAGGAATATGTATAAGTCATGAAGAAAGCAATTGCAATAAAACTTAACGATCATTATGCTAAGCTAATAGATGGGTCTTGTCCATCATATCATTCTCCAATGATGTGACCCCATTCATCAAATGACAACACATGTCTATGGTCAGGAAACTTAACCATCTTTGATTAACGAGCTAGTCAAGTAGAGGCATACTAGGGACACTTTGTTTTGTGTATGTATTCACACATGTACTAAGTTTCCGGTTAATACAATTCTAGCATGAATAATAAACATTTATCATGATATAAGGAAATATAAATAACAACTTTATTATTGCCTCTGGGGCATATTTCCTTCAGTCTCCCACTTGCACTAGAGTCAATAATCTAGTTCACACCGTCATGTGATTTAACACCAATAGTCCACATCTTTATGTGATTAGTTCACATCGCCATGTGACTAACACCCAAAGGGTTTACTAGAGTCAATAATATAGTTCACATTGTTATGTGATTAATACCCAAAGAGTACTAAGGTGTGATCATGTTTTGCTTTGTGAGAGAAGTTTAGTCAGCGGGTCTGTAACATTTAGAGCCAAATGTATTTTGCAAATTTTCTATGTCTACAATGCTCTACATGGAGCTACTCTAGCTAATTGCTCCCACTTTCAATATGTATCCAGATTGAGACTCATAGTTATCCGGATCGGTGTAAAAGCTTGCATCGACGTAACTCTTTACGACAAACTCTTTATTACCTCGTAACCGAGAAATATTTCCTTAGTCCTCTTAGGTAACTAAGGATAACTTTGACCGCTCTCCAGTGATCCACTCCTGGATCACTATCGTACCCCCTTGCCAAACACATGGCAAGGTACACAATAGGTATATCAATGGCATATTTTATAGAACCTATGGCTGAGGCATAGGGAATGACTTTCATTCTCTCTCTATCTTCTGCCGTGGTCGCGTTTTGAGTCTTACTCAACTTCATACCTTACAAATCATGCAAGAACTCCTTCTTTGACTGATCCATTTTGAACTCCTTCAAAATCTTATCAAGGCATGTACTCATCGAAAGTCTTATCAAGCGTCTTGATCTATATTTATATATCTTGATGCCTAATATGTAAGAAGCTTCATTGAGGTGCTTCTTTTGAAAAACTCCTTTCAAACACTCCTTTATGCTTTCCATAAAATTCTACATCATTTCCGATCAACAATATGTCATTCACATATACTTATCAGAAAGGCTGTAATGCTCCCACTCACTTTCTTGTAAATACAGGCTTCTCCGAAATTCTGTATAAAATCATATGCTTTGATCACCTCATCAAAGCGTATATTCCAACTCCGAGATGCTTGTACCAGTACATAAATGGATCGCTGGAGCTTGCAGACTTTGTTAGCACCTTTAGGATCGACAAAACCTTCTGGTTGCATCATATACAACTCTTCTTTAAGAAATCCATTAAGGAATGCAGTTTTGATATCCATTTGCCAAATGTCATAATCATAAAATGCGGCAATTGCTAACATGATTCGGACTGACTTAAGAATCGCTACGGATGAGAAGGTCTCATCATAGTCCACTCCTTGAACTTGTGAAAAAACTTTTGCAACAAGTCGAGCTTTGTAGACAGTAACATTACTGTCAACATTAGTCTTCTTATTGAAGATCAATTTATTCTCTATGGCTTGCAGATCATCGGGTAAGTCAACCAAAGTCCACACTTTGTTCTCATACATGGATCCCATCTCAAATTTCATGGCCTCAAGCCATTTCACGGAATCTGGGTTCATCATCGCTTCCTCATAGTTCGTAGGTTCGTCATGGTCTAGTAACATGACTTCTAGAACAGGATTGCCGTACGACTCTAGTGTGGACCTTACTCTGGTTGACCTATGAGGTTCAATAGTAACTTGATGGGAAGTTTCATGATCATCATTATTTACTTCCTCACTAATGGGTGTAGGCATCACTAGAACTGATTTCTATGATAAAGTACTTTCCAATTTAGGAGAAGGTACAATTACCTCATCAAGTTCTACTTTCCTCCCACTCACTTCTTTTGAGAGAAACTCCTTCTCAAGAAAGCATCCATTCTTAGCAATGAATATCTTCCCTTCGGATCTATGATAGAAGGTGTACCCAACAGTTTCCTTTGGGTATCCTATGAAGATGCATTTCTCCGATTTGGGCTTGAGCTTATCAGGTTGAAGCTTTTTCACATAAGCATCACAGCCCCAAACTTTAAGAAACGACAACTTAACTTTCTTGCCAAACCACAGTTCATACGGTGTCGTCTCAACAGATTTAGATGGTGCCCTATTTAACGTGAATGCAGCCGTCTCTAAAGCATAACCCTTAAACGATAGTGGTAAATTGGTAAGAGACATCATAGATCTCACCATATCTAATAAAGTACGGTTACGACGTTCATACACATCATTACGTTGTGGTGTTCCAGTTGGCATGAGTTGCGAAACTATTCCACATTGTTTCAAATGAAGACCAAACTCGTAACTCAAATATTCGCCTCCACGATCAGATCGTAGAAACTTTATTTTCTTGTTACGATGATTTTCCACTTCACTCTGAAATTCTTTGAACTTTTCAAATGTTTCAGACTTATGTTTCATTAAGTAAATATACCAATATCTGCTCAAATCATCTGTGAAGGTCAGAAAATAATGACACCTGTTGAGGGAGTCCTGGACTAAGGGGTCCTCAGGCGTCCGACCTATCGATATGGGCCGGACTGTTGGGCCGTGAAGATACAAAGACCGACGACTCTACCCGTGTCCGGATAGGACTCTCCTTAGCGTGGAAGGCAAGCTTAGCGACCAACTATGAAGATTCCTTTCTCTGTAACTGACCTTGTGTAACCCTAGAGCCCTCCCGTGTCTATATAAACCGGAGGGCTAGGTCCGTAGATAGGGCCGAATCCTCATAATCATAGCCAGACTAGACTTTTAGGGTTTAGTCATTACGATCTCGTGGTAGATCAACTCTTGTAATACTCATATTCATCAAGATCAATCAAGCAGGAAGTAGGGTATTACCTCCATAGAGAGGGCCCGAACTTGGGTAAACATTGTGTCCCCCGTCTCCTGTTACCATCAATCCTAGACACACAGTTCGGGACCCCCTACCCGAGATCCGCCGGTTCTGACACCGACAGTGGTGCTTTCATTGAGAGTTCCACTGTGCCGTCCTCAAAAGGTTTGATGGCTCCTTCAATCATCTACAACAATGCTGTCCTAGGAGAAGTCTTCCTCCCCGGACAGATCTTTGTGTTCGGCGGCTTCACACTGTGGGCCGACTCGCTTGGCCATCTGGAGCAGATCAAAAGCTACACCCCTGGCCACTAGGTCAGATTCGGAAGCCTGAGCTACGTCGCAGATATCCATGGGTAGTTTATCCTCGACGAATTAGCAACCACGACAGCCGCTCCCGGGCACCATGATGAACATGACTTAGATCTGTCATCGGGCCATACCCAGGAAATTGCACGTGAAACTGATACGTCTCCAACTTATTTAGAATTTTTGATTGTTCCATGCTATTATATTATCTGTTTTGGATGTTTATGGGCTTTATTATACACTTTTATATTATTTTTGGGACTAACCTATTAACTGGAGGCCCCGCCCAAATTGTTGTTTTCTTGCCTATTTTAGTGTTTTGAAGAAAAGTAATATCAAACGGAGTCCAAACGGAATGAAACCTTCAGGAGAGTTATTTTTGGAATGGAACCAATCCAGGAGACTTGGAGTAGACGTCAGGGAAGCTTCAAGGTAGCCACGAGGCAGGGAGGCGCGCCTGCCCCCTGGGCGCGCCCCCACCCCCGTGGGCCCCTCGTGGCTCCCCTGACCGACTTCTTTCGCCTATATATGTCCATATACCCTAAAAACATCAGGGAACGGAATAGATCGGGAGTTCCATCGCCAGAAGCCTCTATAGCTGCCGAAAACCAATCTAGACCCGTTCCGGCACCCTGTCGGAGGGGGGAATCCCTCTTCGGCGGCCATTTTCATCATCCCGGTGCTCTCCAGGACGAGGAGGGAGTAGTTCACCCTCGGGGCTGAGGGTATGTACCAGTAGCTATGTGTTTGATCTCTCTCTCTCTCTCGTGTTCTTGATTCGCACGATCTTGATGTATCGCGAGCTTTGCTATTATAGTTGGATCTTATGGTGTTTCTCCCCCTCTACTCTCTTGTAATGGATTGAGTTTTGCCTTTGAAGTTATCTTATCGGATTGAGTCTTTAAGTATTTGAGAACACTTGATGTATGTCTTGCATGTGCTTATCTGTGGTGACAATGGGATATCACGTGATCCACTTGATGTTTGTTTTGGTGATCAACTTGCGAGTTCCGTGACCTCGTGAACTTATGCATAGGGGTTGGCACACGTTTTCGTCTTGACTCTCTGGTAGAAACTTTGGGGCACTCTTTGAAGTTCTTTGTGTTGGTTGAATAGATGAATCTGAGATTGTGTGATGCATATCATATAATCATACCCACCGATACTTGAGGTGACATTGGAGTATCTAGGTGACATTAGGTTTTTGGTTGATTTGTGTCTTAAGGTGTTATTCTAGTACAAACTCTATGATAGATTGAACGGAAAGAATAGCTTCGTGTTATTTTACTACGGACTCTTGAATAGATCGATCCGAAAGAATAACTTTGAGGTGGTTTCGTACCCTACCATAATCTCTTCGTTTGTTCTCTGCTATTAGTGACTTTGGAGTGACTCTTTGTTGCATGTCGAGGGATAGTTATATGATCCAATTATGTTATTATTGTTGAGAACTTGCACTAGTGAAAGTATGAACCCTAGGCCTTGTTTCCTAGCATTGCAATACCATTTATGCTCACTTTTATTACTTGTTACCTTGATGTTTTTATAATTTCAGATTACAAAAACCTATATCTACCATCCATATTGCACTTGTATCACCATCTCTTCGCCGAACTAGTGCACCTATACAATTTACCATTGTATTGGGTGTCACTACAAAAAAAAGACACATCCGTGACATTTTCGGCCGAACGAATTTTTTTTCTCTCATACATATGACACTTCTATGATGATAATTGTGACAAAACCCGGTATCATCATAGATGTGGTGGGCTCCTACTTCTATGACAAAAAATCATGACAGAAAATGGGCTTTTCGTCCTGGGCGGGCCGGAGACGCAGCTGCATGACATTCTTTGGGCTGTCCATGACAGAAAAAACCGTGGTAGAAGCGAGGGGGAGAAAAATTTCGGGGAGTTCCCGGTTACGGTGGGAGGTTGGGGGCCGAGCGATGCGCGTTTCTATCGTACACGTACGCGCGTGTGTGCGAGGCGTTGGCTCTAACTGAACCCGAGCGAGGCATTGGGCTCTACCTGAACCCGAGCGATTGCACTGCAGGCTACGCATTACTGAACCCGAGCGATCGATCGATGGCTGTTAACTGAACCTGATCAAGCGATTCCTTGGCTACTGCTGCTAACTGAAGCCGATCGATGGGATGAACAGTGAGCGTTGCGGGGGGTGAGGGAGTCCTGGATTATGGGGTGTTCGGATAGCCGAATTATACCTTCAGTCGGACTCCTGGACTATGAAGATACAAGATTGAAGACTCCGTCCCGTGTCCGGAAGGGATTTTCCTTGGCGTGGAAGGCAAGCTTGGCGATACGGATGTTCAGATCTCCTACCATTGTAACCGACTCTATGTAACCCTAACCCTATCCGGTGTCTATATAAACCGGAGGGTTCTAGTCCGTAGGACAACATACACATCTACAATCATACCATAGGCTAGCTTCTAGGGTTTAGCCTCTCTGATCTCGTGGTAGATCAACTCTTGTATTACCCATATCATCAATATTAATCAAGCAGGACGTGGGGTTTTACCTCAATCGAGAGGGCCCGAACCTGGGTAAAACTTCGTGTCCCCTGCCTCCTGTTACCATCCGTCCTAGACACACAGTTTGGGACCCCCTACCCGAGATCCGCCGGTTTTGACACCGACATTGGTGCTTTTATTGAGAGTTCCTCTGTGCCGTCACCATCAGGCCCGATGGCTCCTACGATCATCAAGGGCGATGCAGTCCAGAGTGAGACCTTCCTCCCCGGACAGATCTTCGTCTTTGGCGGCTTCGCACTACGGGCCGATTCACTTGGCCATCTAGGGCAGATCGAAAGCTACGCCCCTGGCCGTCAGGTCAGATTCGGAAGTTTAAACTACATGGCCGACATCTGCGGGGACTTGATATTCGACGGATTCGAACCACTGCCGAGCGCGCCGCTCTGTCACGACGAGCATGATCTAGCTCTGCCGCCGAACAGAGCCCTGGAGGCCGCACCCGCATCGGCTCCGACCCCTAGTTCGGAGCCGACTGCGCCGATCGAGGATGGGCAGTTGGACGCCACCTCAGGGGCTGCGATCCCAACGGCGCTTGAGCTAAACACCAGCCCCGTACTCTGCAAGACTCGTGACTCCATGGAGCCGGATTCTTCTCAGGACTCCGAACCCTCCGCGCCCCTGCCGAGCGAATCCGATTGGGCACCGATCATGGAGTTCACGGCAGCGGACGTATTTCAGCACTCGCCTTTCGGCGACATCCTGAAATCACTAAAGTCTCTCTCTTTGTCAGGAGAGCCCTGACCAGACTACGGTCAGCAAGGTTGGGGTACGGACGATGAAGAAATTCAAAACCCACCCACCACCCACTTTGTAGCCACTGTCGACAACTTAACCGACATGCTCGACTTCGACTCCGAAGACATCGACAGTATGGACACCGATGAAGGAGATGATGAAGAACCAGCGCCCACTAGGCCTTGGAAAGCCACCTCGTCATATGACATATACATGGTGGACACCCCAAAAGAGGGAGAGGGCGATGGAACAGCAGAGGATGACCCCTCCAAGAAACAGCAAAAGCGCCGGCGTCAGCGGCGCCGCTTAAAATCCCGCCAACACAAAAACGGCGATTCCAGCACGGGAGATAATAATACCCCAGAAAGCGCCGAAGAACATCCCCCCAAGAAAGATTTAGCACAGGAGGATGGAGAAACCAGCCCTCGTGAGAGAGCGGCCGACAGAGAGGTCGAGGACAATAATTGTATGCCTCCCTCCAAAGACGAGACAAGCCTCGACAACGACGAATTCGCCGTGCTAGAGGATCCCGTCAAACAAGAGCGTTTTCAATGCAAGCTTATGGCCACGGCAAGAAGCCTCAAGAAAAAACAGCAACAGCTTAAAGCTGATCAAGATCGGCTAGTCGATAGATGGACTGAAGTCCTTGCGGCCGAAGAGCATAAAACCGAACGGCCCTCCAAGTGCTACCCGAAGCGCAGGTTGCTACCCCGATTAGAGGAGGAAGCACTCGACGCGGCCGACAGGCCACCTCGTGGCCGCGACAGAGAGGCCTCATGGCCCTCCACCCAAGCCGCACCCCGTACCAAGGCACGGGAATATGCACCGGACTTACGAGACATGTTGGAGGACAAGACAAGGCAACAAGATCGATCTACGGATCGCGTAGGCACCCCACGGCTCGAGACGACAACCGTCACGCCAGTGACAAATTCGGCAGGGCCGAACACAGTAGACAAAGCTCATCGGAGCTACGTCATGATATCGCCCAATACAGAGGCGCCGCACACCCATTGTGCTTCACAGACGAAATAATGGATCATCAAATCCCCGAGGGTTTCAAACCCGTAAACATCGAATCATATCATGGCTCAACAGATCCCGCCGTATGGATCAAGGATTATCTCCTTCATATCCACATGGCCCGCAGCAATGATTTCCATGCCATCAAATACCTCCCACTCAAGCTTAAAGGACTAGCTCGGCAGTGGCTTAACAGCCTGCCAACAGGGTCAATCAGCTGTTGGGAGGACCTGGAAGCCGCATTCCTCGACAATTTCCAGGGCACTTATGTGCGACCCCCAGACGCTGACGACCTAAGCCACATAATTCAGCAGCCAGACGAATCGGCCAGGCAATTCTGGACACGGTTCCTAACAAAGAAAAATCAAATACTCGACTGTCCGGACGTAGAGGCCTTAGCAGCCTTCAAGCATAATATCCGTGACGAGTGGCTTGCCCGGCACCTAGGACAAGAGAAGCCGAAATCTATGGCAGCACTCACGACACTCATGACCCGCTCTTGCGCGGGAGAAGACAGCTGGCTTGCTCGTAGCAACAATATGACCAAGAACCCTGGTCGTTCGGACACCAGGGACATTAGTGGCAGGTCGCGTCGCAACCAACAGAAGCGCCGCATCAACGGCGACAATGCTAAGGATACATCATTTAATGCCGGATTCAGAGGCTCTAAATCTGGTCAGCGGAAAAAATCATTCAAAAGGAATCCCAGGGGCCCGTCCAGCTTGGACCGAATACTCGACCGCTTGTGACAAATACATGGCACCCCCGAAAAGCCGGCCAATCACACCAACAGGGACTGTTGGGTGTTCAAGCAGGCAGGCAGATTAAGCACCGACAATGAAGACAAGGGGTTGCATAGCGATGACGACGAGGAGCCCCGGCCGCCGAACAACAATGGACAGAAGGGTTTTCCCCCACAAGTGCGCATGGTGAACATGATATACGCCACCCACGTCCCCAAGAGGGAGCGGAAGCGCGCATTAAGGGACGTATACACGGTAGAGCCAGTCGCCCCAAAGTTCAACCCATGGTCCTCCTGCCCGATCACCTTTGATCGAAGAGACCATACCACTAGCATCCGTCATGGCGGATTCGCCGCATTGGTTCTCGACCCAATTATTGACGGATTTCATCTCACTAGAGTCCTTATGGACGGCGGCAGTAGCCTGAACCTGCTCTACCAGGATATAGTGCCGAAAATGGGCATAGATCCCTTGAGGATTAAGCCCACCAAAACGACCTTTAAAGGCGTAATACCAGGTGTAGAGGCCAGCTGTACAGGCTCAGTCACACTTGAAGTGGTCTTCGGATCTTCGGATAATTTCCCAAGCGAGGAGTTAATCTTTGACATAATCCCGTTCCGCAGTGGCTACCATGCACTGCTCGGGCGAACCGCATTCGCCAAGTTCAATGCGGTCCCGCACTACGCATACCTTAAGCTCAAGATGCCAGGCCCTCGAGGAGTAATTACGGTCAATGGAAACACCGAACGCTCCCTCCGAACGGAGGAGCACACGGTGGCCCTTGCAGCGGAAGTACAAAGCAGCCTCTCCAGGTAGTTCTCCAGTCCGGCCATTAAACGTCCGGACACAGTCAAGTGCGCACGGAGTAACCTACAACAAGACCGCCTGGCACGTTCCGAGCAGGCGTAGCAATGTGGCCCCAACCCCAACCCCCGCAAAAAGGCGAGGCTAGTACTTCGCGTACATAACTATGCCGTATAAATACCATGGGCATAGGGGGAGGGGCACCATCACGGCATGCCCAAAACACGGCTTAAACCGCACCAGGGGCTGCCGACTTTTTTATATACTTTTCTCTTACTTCCAGGACTCTACTCTTCGGAAGGTTTGTTCGGCAGTTCAATTGCCGCACAAATGATGCAAGGACCAGGGAAGCAGACAAGCCATGCCGCATTACGGAAATCCTAGGTGGTCTCTATCACGAGCAGTATACCTGTTTCACATACTATCCCGCAGCTTGCCCCTGAAGCAGACATGTTAAATAGTCCAACTTTTCGTTATCGCATCACTTGTATCATTCTGCTTTGATCGTAGCTATTTTAATGAACAATGCATAGCTTTTGTCTATTTTTTGCATTACCTTTTTTTAATATATATATATATATATATATATATATATATATATATATATATGTTCCTTAATGACATGTTGCACCCATACACTTTGGTACGGCCAAAATACGCCAGGGGCTTCAGTACCCCTCAACATGGTGTGAGAAGTCCGAACACTTTAACAAGTGCGGCACCCCGAACTTATAGCATTATATGCATCGGCTCCGAATCATGTCTTGGGTCAATAGTTGGGTTTGCCCGGCTCCTATGTTTTGGTGCCTTACGTTCCGCTATATCGGCTAAGGTAGCACTAGGAGAACCACTGCGATTGTGACCCAGTTGAGCTGGGCCGAGCACCTCAGTGGAGAAAGCTAAAACTGACTGTCATGATGAAGCGAGAGCTGGTCGCTGTTCGAGAGGTTTTTTCGAGTCCCTAAAGACTTATGCCGCTTCAGGCACGGAGTCGGCTCTGTCCGGCCAAGGCGTGGATAGCGCCCCAAAATCGGTCTTCCGAATACTAGGGGCTTCGCCGAAATTTAAAATTATAGAATTCTATGGCTAAGTGAGAGTGTTCACGCGTTATAGTCCGATTGCCTCGTTCGTTGGGCTGAGCGCCTCCTTCGAAGGACCCAAATATGGGAAAAAGAGCGCCCGGGTTTATCCCCGAACACCCCAGCACTAGCGGCATGGGGGCAGAAGCCGACGACTCGCCATCTCTCAGTATTGATAAATAGCCGCACAAAAGGTATTATTTTAAATTCAAGCAGCATTGCTTAGCGCATATGAACAAGTTTTCAGCGCACAGGATAACACGAGCGGGTTTTACTCAAAAAATACATCCTTGGTACATTCATCCGCAACAAGGCGGGCACCCTTCAGAACATCCTTATAATAATTCTCAGGCTTGCGATGCTCTTTCCCTGGCGGTGGCCCGTCCTTCACAAGCTTCTCTGCATCCAGCTTGCCCCAGTGCACCTTAGCACGGGCAAGGGCCCTACGGGCACCTTCAATGTAGACGGAGCGCTTGATGTCTTCAAGCCTCGGACAGGCCTCCACCAGCCGCCACACCAGCCCGAAATAGCTCCCAGGCAGAGCCTCCCCAGGCCACAGCCGAACTAGGAGGCCCTTCATGGCCTGTTCGGCCGCCTTGTGGTGCTCGACCAGTTGCTTCAGCTGGTCGCTTAGGGGCACGGGGTGTCCGGCCTCAGCGTACTGAGACCAGAACACCTTCTCCGTCAAGGTGCCCTCCTCGGCTCGATAGAATGCGGCGGCATCAGATACACTCCGGGGAAGATCTGCGAACGCTCCTGGAGAGCTCCGGATTCGGGTAAGTAACAGGTAACTCACGTTTATGTGTTTGCTTTGCATAAAGAATGCCTTACCCACCGCAATCTTCTTCACCTCATCCAACTCCTGGAGGGCCTTCTGGGACTCGGCCTTGGCAGACTTGGCATTTTCTATAGCTGCCGCGAGCTCGGACGCTCGCGTCTTCGAGTCAAGCTCCAAACTCTCTTGTTTTTTCATGAGAACCTGGAGCTCTTGCCGCACCTTGCCAACCTCAGCCTCATACCTTTCCCGCTCGGTGCGCTCCACGGCCGCACTCTTCTCGGCCTCGAGCAGCGCTTGCTTAAGGGTCGCCACCTCAGACGTGGCCCCTGCAATAGCCATGTCAATCCTGTCATTTTTTGCAATTGCACCTTTTTTATATGCATATTCAAACAGGATATTTCTTACCTTCCTTCTCCTCGAGCTGCTTCTTGGCACGCCCGAGCTCTTGCTCGGACTTCTCGAGACTCTGCTTCAGCACGTCCACTTCCGTAGTCAGTGCGGCGGATGCTAGCAGAGAAGCCTGCGTACGCATATTGACTCCTTTTGTTAGACTCCTGCGAATTCTTTTGATCCTCTATTCGGCTTTTCTTCCCGAATGCCCAACAGAGCATCAGGGGCTACTGTCTATGCGGTAACATTATTTGAACATTCTTTACTTACCACAAAGCCTGTTAAAAGGCTTGTACAAGCTTCAGTCAGTCCGCTTTTGGCGGACTGAACCTTCTGGATCACCGCACTCATAATAGTGCGGTGCCCCTCGTCGATGGAGGCACCTTGGAGCGCCTCCAACATATTGTCTGGCGCCTCCGGTTGGACGGAGGTCACCGGCACAGTAGGCTTGCTCCTCGTGGAAGGAGGTCGCCCGCCGGACTCTGGAACTCTTGAAGATTCCGAAGCTGTGTCCAGCCTTAAGCCGGACTTGGAGCCCTGGGGGGTTTCATCCCCTTTACTCCTGGAGTCCGGGAGGTCGCCTTGCGGCGCCTCCAGGACCACCTCCTCCCGGCTTGGAACCTGTTGGGACAACACTTCGGTGTCGTCCGCAGGGCGGGGGGATGAAGCCGTCAGAAGCGAGTTCACCTCCGACGGGTCCAGTGAGCCGCTCGACGATGCGTCGAGCCGGTCCTTGGGTGGGCTGCATAAACATATTCGACATAAGGAAAAGCTGTGCGAAAAACAAATACTATGAATTACCCCGGTATCCAGACACTTACGATTTCGCCAGGGGCTTGGCCCTGGGCTGCCACTCCTCTTCGTCGTCGTCGGCGTCGGTGGAGCAGTCTGGAGGAAGGGTTTTCCCCTTCTAGGACCCTCCGTCCTCCTCGGAGAGGGCGGCCTTCCTTTTCTTCTCTCCTCCCACTGGAGGGGTAGAGGTCTCTTCTTCTTCCTCCTCGTCTTCATGGGAGGAAGGCGCTTCGGGACCGTCGGATGACGAATCCGACACCTCCTGGCGTCGGGCACTCTTTCGAGTCCCCGTGGCCCTTTTCGTGGCCTTCTTCTCCGACACCACATAGGGCGCCGGAACCAGCAGCTTCGCCAAGCGAGCGTCCGCTGGGCCTTCGGGCAGTGGAGCCGGACAGTTGATCTGTACGGACGTCGCCACCCAATCCTATCAAAGATAAGGGAACTCAGATCCCGCATAGAGTCAAACTATGAAAAACTGATACCCTGTAAAGGAACAAAAACGGCTTACTGCATGAGCGTGATGCTGAGTACTGAATCCGCGATCCTCGGCAGCGGATGCGGGAGCCTCGGCGCCCTTGAAAAGCACCCTCCAGGCATCTTCGTACGTCATGTCGAAGAGCCTGTTTAGAGTTTGATGCTGCGTCGGGTCGAACTCCCACAGGTTGAAGGCCCGTCGTTGACACGGGAGGATCAGGCGGATGAGCATAACCTGGACTACGTTGACAAGCTTGAGCTTCTTGTCCACCAGGGTTTGAATGCATGTTTGGAGTCCGGTCAGCTCTCCTTTTTTACCCCACGACAGGCCGGTCTCCTTCCAGGAGGTGAGCCGCGTAGGGGGTCCAGACCGAAACTCGAGGGCTGCGACCTATTCGGGGTCGCACGACTCGGTGATGTAAAACCACCCCGATTGCCACCCCTTCAGGGTCTCCACAAAGGAGCCCTCGAGCCACAGGACGCTGGCTATTTTGCCAACCATGGCACCGCCGCACTCCGCCTGGCTGCCGTGCACCACCTTCGGCTTGACGTTGAAGGTCTTTAGCCATAAGCCAAAATGAGGGCGGATGCGGAGGAAAGCCTCGCACACGACGATAAACACCAAGATGTTGAGGACGAAGTTCGGGGCCAGATCGTGGAAATCCAGGCCGTAGTAGAACATGAGCCCCCAGACAAATGGAAGCAGAGGGAAGCCCAGTCTGCGGAGGAAATGGGGGAGAAATACCACCCTCTCATGGGGCCTAGGAGTGGGGATGAGCTGCCCCTTCTCGGGGAGTCAGTGCGTGATGTTGCTGGCCAGATATCCGGCCTTCCTCAACTTTTTTATGTGTCCCTCCGTGATGGAGGAGACCATCCACTTGCCTCCTGCTCTGGACATGACTGGAGAAGGTCGAGGTGGTAGTGCGGACTTGGGCGCTGGAGCTCGAGTGTGCAAGAATGGATAGGCAAAGGAGGAAGGAGGCGTGGGTGAAAAGGTGGATCCTTATCCCCTTATATGGGTGGGCGCGACTACATGCCCCCACCAGCCTGGTAAAACTTGCTTATCTCCAAGTGCTATAATCAAAGGCGCGACTGGGTTACCCACGCCTGTGTTGATGAGAATCCCGGAATAAAGGGACACGATCTTTGCTTTGACAAGACGTGCCAAGGAAACCGCCTCGCATAACGCGCTTAGGTGGGATAATGAAATGATTTGGATAAAGGCTTGGCCGTGGCGTGTCGCACCATGGAATACGTCAGCAGATTAGATTTGTGTTAATATTATTATTCTCTCTATGGCAATATGTGGAAACTTATTTTGCAGAGAAGGACACTATCTTTGTGTTCAAAATCTTCTATGAAGTGCTTGGAGGAGGAACCCGCCTTGCAATGCCGAAGAAAATTTGCGCGCCGGACTCGTCCTTATTGAAGCCTGGTTCAGGGGCTACTGAGGGAGTCCTGGATTAGGGGGTGTTCGGATAGCCGAATTATACCTTCAGCCGGACTCCTGTACTATGAAGATACAAGATTGAAGACTCCGTCCCGTGTCCGGAAGGGATTTTCCTTGGCGTGGAAGGCAAGCTTGGCGATACGGATGTTTAGATCTCCTACCATTGTAACTGACTCTATGTAACCCTAACCCTATCCGGTGTTTATATAAACCGGAGGGTTCTAGTCCATAGGACAACATACACATCTACAATCATACCATAGGCTAGCTTCTAGGGTTTAGCCTCTCTGATCTCGTGGTAGATCAACTCTTGTATTACCCATATCATCAATATTAATCAAGCAGGACGTAGGGTTTTACCTCCATCGAGAGGGCCCGAACATGGGTAAAACTTCGTGTCCCCTGCCTCCTATTACCATCCGGCCTAGACACACAGTTCGGGACCCCCTACCCGAGATCCGCCGGTTTTGACACCAACAGGGGGGTTTGGATGAACAGTGAGCGGTGGCGTTGCCTCTGGATGAACAGGACCCCGTGGTGTGGTGGAGGGCTGGATGAACAGTAGACGGTGGAGGGGTGCCCGTGGAGGGGTGGATGAACAGGACCCCGTGGTGTGGAGGGCAGGATGAACAGTAGACGATGGAGGGGTGCCCGTGGAGGGGTGGTTGAACAGGACCCCGTGGTGTGGAGAGCTGGATGAACAGTAGAAGGTGGAGGGGTGGTTGAACAATAGCCAGTGGAGTAGCGCGCGGTGGAGGCTGGATGAACAGGAGCCCGTGGAGGCTGGAGGAGGTCGACGGTGGATGAACAGTAGCTCGTGGAGGCTAGAGGGGGTCGATGGTGGAGATGAACAGTATCCCGTGGAGTCCCGTTTTGCAGTACGCCACACCCCTCCCGATGAACAGGACCCCCGTTTCAACCGTAGCGCTCCAACACAAGTCTGTTTCCTCCGTTTTGCGGTACG
>NC_041386.1:41671670-41672323 GCF_002162155.2 Triticum dicoccoides
CGACATGTCTGTTTCCTCCGTTTTGCGGTACGCCACACCCCTCCCGATCAACATGACCCCCGTTTCGACCATAGGAGGTCCGTTTCCTCCGTTGTGCGGTATGCCATGCCTCGATTCCATCACCTCTTCCGTCCAAGCCCTCCCGATGAACATGACCACGCATTCCGTTCCAACCCATGAACACGACAACGACGCTGTTTCTCTGTTCTGACCCAGCCATGTACACGAGCCCTCGCCGTACGTATGCGCGAGTAGGCGTTCGAGACCCCGCCCATATGTACACATACGTGGCCATATTTTCTTTCTTGCACCCTGGCCGCTGTACGTACGTGTACATGCTATGTGCGCGCCTCTACTACGACACGTGCGCGCCTCTACATCGACCAGTATGTACGTACATGTTCGCGACTAGAATGACAACGCTACGTACGCTTCGACCGGGTGGGTCCCGACTGTCAGGCACTTCCTTGCCTGTGAAGATGTAGCTGGTGGGTCCCAGCAGTCAGGGGGTGAATCGTTTTTTTTTGCCCGGACGCACTTCCTTGCATGCGAAGATGTAGTTGGTGGGTCCCAGCAGTCGGGGGGCCGGTGGGTCCCAGCAGTCAGGGGGCGAATCATTTTGGTTTTCTTTTTTTTGCCCGGACGCACTTCCT
>NC_041386.1:41672536-41751250 GCF_002162155.2 Triticum dicoccoides
GACGCACTTCCTTGCGTGCGAAGATGTAGCTGGTGGGTCCCAGTAGTCAGGGGGCGAATCGTTTTTTTTTTGCCCGAACGCACTTCCTTGCGTGCAAAGGTGTAGTTGGTGGGTCCCAGCAGTCAGGGGGGAAATGTTTTTTTTGCGAAATACGGTGGCCCGTCCGGTGGGTCCCTGCTGTCAGGTGGAGGAATCATTATTTTCCGCGTAATAAGGAGGCACTTCCTTGCTGCCGCTGTGGACCCAGTTGTCAGCCTCTCCACGTACAGTCCACGTCTGATGGAAGTCGTTCCTTGACCATGTTGACCATGTCGCGCCAAGAGCACCAGGGCGGTGGACGACATCGAGGCCTAGGAAGGGGACGACGGGGAGCCGAGGAAGACGCGGCAGTGGAAGCCCCCCCCGCGCACGGAGAGGAGTATGAGGGTTCACTGGTTCGGCTGCGGTGTGAGGCTGCCATCGCCGTAGGGCCTGGCCAGCGGTGGGAATAGTAGGGGCGGTGAGGCCTCCGCGGCAGCACAACCGGCCACGGGAGGCAGGAGCATGAGGCACGACCGGCGCTGCTTTGGGCGGCTGGAGCAAGAAGACAGAGGTTGAAGAAGCACTATGGCTGTTGGATGGACATCGTACGGTCAGTGGAGCAAGAATCGTTCATATTGACTAAAGTTGACAAAGGCTCCCGTCCCAGTCAACTTAGTAGGCCCACAAGTCAGCCTCCCACCATGGTGGGTCCCGGCTAGCAGGGGAAGTATTCATTTTTTTGTGCGTAATAAGGAGGCACTTCCGGTGGGTCCGAGCTGACAGCGGGGGGAACGCTTTTTTCGCGAAATACGCTGGCCCGTCCGGTGGGTCCGAGCAGTCAGGGGGGGGGAACATTTTTTCGCGAAATAAGGTGGCCCGTCCGGTGGGTCCCTGCTGTAAGGTGGAGGAATAATTATTTTGCGCGTAATAAGGAGGCACTTCCTTGCAGCCGCCTGGACCCAGCTGTCAGCCTCTCCACGTATTGTACTCTTCCGATGAAAGTCGATCGTTGACCACGTTGACCATGCCGCGCCGAGAGCACCAGGGCGGTGGTCTGGACGACGGCGAGGCCTAGGAAGGGGACGACACAGAGCCGGGGAAGACGCAGCAGTGGAAGCCCGCGCGGAGAGGAGTATGAGGGTTCACTGGTTCGGGTGCCGTGTGAGGCTGCCGTCGCCGCAGAATAACAGGGGGTGTGGGTGAGTAGAGGGATGTCCTGGCCAGTGTGGGAGTAGTAGGGGGCGGTGAGGCCTCCGCTGCATCGCAGCCGGCCATGGGAGGCAGGAGCACGAGGCACGACCGGCGCTGGTTTGGGCGGCTGGAGCAAGAAGACCAGAGGTTTAAGAAGCACTACGGCCGTTGGATGGACATCGTACGATCACTGGAGCTAGAATCATGCATATTGACTAAGTTGACAAAGCCCTCCGTCCCGGTCAACTTAGTAGGCCCACAAGTCAGCCTGCCACTATACTGGGTCCCAGCTAATAGGGGGAGTATTCATTTTTTTGTGCGTAATAAGGAGGCACTTCCTTGCGTGCGAAGATATAGCTGGTGGGTCCGAGCTGTCAGCGGTGGTAACGTTTTTTTCGCGAAATACAGAGGCCCTTTCGGTGGGTCCCAGATGTCAGTTGGAGGAATCATTATTTTGCACGTAATAAGGAGATATTTCCTTGCGTACAGCCGTGGACCCAGCTGTCGGCCTCTCCACCTAAAGTCCACTTCAGATGCATGTCGGTCGTTGACCATGTTGACTAGGCCGCGCCGAGAGCACCAGGGCGGTGGACGACGGCGAGGCCTAGGAAGGGAACGACACGGAGGTAGGGAAGACTCGGCAGTTGTTTCCCACGCGGGGGGGAGTACGACTGTACGAGGGTTTACTGGTTCGTTTGCCGTCGCCGGAGAATAACAGCAGCTGTGGGTGAGTAGAGGGTTGGCTAGGCCAGCGATGGGAGTACAGTGGGGCGGTGAGGCCTGCGCGGCAGCAGAGCCGGCCGCGGGAAGGAGGGAGCAGGCAGTCCCGTCGGCGCCTATTTGAGCGGCTGGAGCAGGAAGAGCAGAGATTGAAGAAGCATGACGGCCGTTGGATGGCCATCCAACAGTCACTGCTTGTGCGTCAACCTTTTTTTAGGAAAGCCTCAAATCTGTGGGAAACAACATACAGCCCATCTGCCATTATTTCTAATAATTTACAGCCCATTTGCTAATTATTAAGGTTTTTTTGGAGCCCATATTCTTTTTGTTAGCATCACAGCCCATATTGTGGCCATGGTTAAAAATTATACGAAATTCTGCATATTTCGGTGCGGTCCGAACTGTTTTTAATCCCGAAATTTCGACTCACATTCAAACTGATTTTAAAAATAAATGTATATCAATATAAAGTCCAACAAATTCTCCACGCATAAAAATTAATGTAATTTAAAATCTCGAATTGAAAAAAAAGATATTTGAAACTAATTGCCGGTTTGATGTGTTTTAAAAATGTACAGCCCATTTCTCATTACTGATGGGCCATTTTCTCGACCAGCCGAATGAAAGCTCTCCTCGTCTTGAAAGATTTGCAGCCCAACAGGCCTGACAAAGCGACTTGCTTGGCAAATCACAAAAAAACTGGGGTGTGGCCATGGACCCAGCTGTCAGCCTCTCCACGTACAGTACTCTTCCGATGGAAGTCGTTCCTTGACCACGTTGACCACGCCGCACGGAGAGCACCACGGCGGTGGACGATGGCGAGGCCTAGGAAGGGGACGACGCGGCAGTGGAAGCCCGCGCGGAGAGGAGTACGAGGGTTCACTGGTTCGGCTGCGATGTGAGGCTGCCGTCACCGCAGGGCCTGGCCAACGGTGGGAATAGTAGGGGGCGGTGAGGCCTCCGTGGCAGCACAGCTGGCCACGGAGGCAGGAGCATGCGACACGACCGGTGCTGCTTTGGGCGGCTGGGGCAAGAAGACCAGAGGTTGAAGAAGCACTACGGCCGTTGGATGGACATCATTGACCACACCGCGCCGAGAGCACCAGGGCAGTGGACAATGGCGAGGCCTACGAAGGGAACGACACAGAGCCGGGGAAGACACGGCAGTGGCTGCCCACGCGGTGGAGAGTACGAGGGTTGACTGGTTCGGCTGCCGTCGCCGGAAAATAACAGGGGGTGTGGGTGAGTAGAGGGATAGACAGGCCAGGGATGCGAGTATGATGGGGCCGTGAGGCCTTCCCGGCAGCACTGCCAGCCACGGGAGGCGGGAGCAGGCGGTTCCGACGGTGCTGGTTTGGGCGGCTGGGCAGGAGGATCAGAGACTGAAGAAGCAAGATTGCCGTTAGATTGACATCTAACGGTCTGACGCTGGTACAGTCGATTGTTGACTAAGTTTCTTTTTTGAGAAACCTTGTGTACGCATGAACTTAGTAGGCCCACAAGTCAGCCTCCAAATCTATGGTAGACAACATAAAGCCCATTTGCTATTTTTTATAATTTGCAGCCCATTTGCTAATTCTTAAGTAATTTATTATAGCCCATTTTCTGCCTAGGACCACGGTCAAAAAGTCCAACCTTATCTTGCATATTTCGGTGGAGTCCGAACTGTTGTAATCCCGAAATGATAAACATTTTTTAAGAACTTATTGATTTGCCAAAAAAATCGTTTTGTTTTTGTAAGCAAATAAGACGTGGGACAAATTTAGTTGGTTTAAGGGAAAACCAGTGGTAAAAAAACAGCCCTGGGTGGGAAAAAACAACAAAAATAAGGATGTAAATATGAAAAGGGAATTTTATGTGTTTTCAATATAATGATACATGTATACGAACTAGTAAAACTATAGGTAGAGCTTAGAAAACGGATGTAGGACATGCGTTTCAAGAGGAAAATAGAACTGGGCTGTGTGTTTGATTCAGTAAAAAAAATGCCTGCGGATGTTGTAAGACAAAATATAACTAACGCTGGCGGGCCAGAGGCCAGTAGATACCTGCTGGATCTTTGTGTCGCGTTGTCGTCATGGGTTGGGCCTGTTAAAAACAAAACAACCCTGGCAATCTACAGCCCAGTTGAAACTTGCTCGACCTGAAAAAACAATATACGTGCTCAATAAACGAGAGAATTCTGCAAGTACAGACTGATAACTGGGGTGCAGCATGGATATTGTTTTTTTATCGTGATAATAAGTGCATGCACTTGTTTCGAAAAAATTGGAGAACTGGGAATTCGAACGGCGGGTGCTTATGCTACCCATCAAATAAAAATCAGGTGCCTGAAAATCCGTTTCGAAAAAAATGATTCAACTTTATATCCACGTCGACCCTCGGCATGATGGTTGGAAGAAAATGCAAGTTCATACCAGAAGATCGTTAACAACAATACCAACTTGCGGATGACAAGGTAGTACAACTACCAATACCAAACTAACTTATAATCTTTTTACTCCTGGCCTTAGTGTTCGTCTAGTAGAAAATCTTGCAGAGGACCAGCTCCCGCTCCTTCTCTTGCTCCAGGTCCCCGAGGTGGTACTGGTGCATCCCCCAGTTGGTCCTCTGCTGGTCGAAGTTCTTGTTGGTGTGCAGCACCAGAACCTTTTTTGCTGCCCGTCTGCCGGCCGTTGACCATCACCGGCAAGGTATTGCCGGTCTTGTGCCACATCGCGTGCATGCCACACTCCGACTGTATCTTGTGATGCGTCCACGCGCCCCTTTTGAATGCCCTGGAATTGCGTTGGAAGAAATGCTTCCTTAGGCCACACAGTGTGATACCTGCAGTATTGTGGAATATAGGTTTTAGTGTACCTAGTTGGCATTTTCATAACATCTTTGGCATGTTGCAGTCACTTGTTTCACTTTTTATTAACTGTCAAATTGTAATTGCTTCACCAGGTCTGCGTGTAAAAAGAAAAATAGAGCTATAAACAAAGGAATATGTTTGTGCAAGTAGACGGCCAATCGGTGTCTTACCTGGAAGTTTCTCAGGTTGGGTGTAACATATGCCGTGCTCGCTGTCGATGGTTGGTATGAACAAATCGACGAGAGACTGAAATCTCGCGCTGTCAGCACTCACTTTGGCCTCAAGTTTCTCAGGTTGGGCCAATCCTTCTTCGACTTGCATCGGTAATTCCAGAATGCCCGAACACGCCGCCGGGAATCTTGTGTCACCTCATGCGCAGCATGTTGTCACGTCAATTCAATGTGTGGACATGATGAATAATTTGACCAACGTATACTAGTACTGCTACTGTACTACTTACTAGTCGTATTTAGTGTCACAATTTATACATAGGTTTAACTAACAAGTACGCACTTGAAGCCTAACTGATATATGTATATATATATATGTATATATATATATATATATATATATATATATATATATATATATATATATATATATATATATGGCTTCTGCACAGCATCTCCATCATCATTATCAGTACATCCTACGCAGGTGAGTTAGGATGCACTTGATCCCAGGAAGGTATCTATCCTTCAAACCAAAGGAGTGCTTCAAACTAACAACAGTACATAATATCCAACAAAAGAGGGTCGTGCTACAGCAGCAGAATACATGGCTCAGCCTAGATATCAACATGAATCAAGTTGTGCATATTTGCTGTTGGCATGAACCACATCGCCGCATGTCGGGTTTGCAAAAGCCATCCATCGCATGGAAGCTTGATGCCTTTCACACACTGAAGATTATCTGGCAACAAGCTGTGTCGACGAATCTCTCGATATGGTGATTCATGAAACCCATGGTATGATGTGTAAACACAACCCCCCTCGCGAATGGAAGTTGCATAGCACAGTAATCATCGCCGGTGATATGATCGATGATTGGTTGGATGATCGGATAATTGAGCCCGAGGAACAAGGAGCGGTTGCCGAGGCTGTAAACCCGCCTCCAGTTGAATATGCCTGGCCCAACGGAGCAGGGATCTTTCTCGAACACGAAGTAGCCATAGCCATCAATGTCACTAACGCCCCACACATTGTACTGCATGTGGTTTGATGTAATGGTTTGGTCAATTTGGTACATGCAAATGAGCATCAAATGACCGTAGTCAGCTGAACGAGCGATAAACCACCGCCCATCGGCTGGTATGATACTAGGTCCTGGAATCATGAAGGCTAGCGCATTTGCGTCTGCTACAACAATTCAAATTGGAGACCGAAAGGACAAAAATAAACAATCATGTTCAGAGTATGTGTGGAATTAAGATTATTATAACAGTGACACATATCATAGACAGAGAATTGAAATGCCGTGGTCATAATCAAACCCCAAGTTAAAAAAATAAGCCAATGGCTTTCATATTCTAGCAATATGTCATGGTTCAAACATCATGTAACAATGAGAGGAAAACAGCTATGACAGCGCCTACTCATATTCTACCATAGCACTTACTACTAATGTTCTCATATCAACTCTAAGCAATAACATGTGTTGTTATAAAAATCTTGTAAACGAGAGTAACATATAGCAATCATGATGTTATGCTGATAATATGTATTCTAACAATCATTAGATGCCAATTGTTCTCATATCAACTCTAACAATAACATATGTGGTCATAAAAATCTAGGAAATGAGAGGAACATATAGCAATGATGTGGTTATAGACATGCTATGCATTCTAAATTTGTAACAAATGAACAGGCAGTCGTATTCATAAGGTAAAGATGAGATGAGATAGAACAATTACACTACAATAGATTCCACCATTATAGGTAGCCAATCTGTGCGTCGACCACGTAAACGATGACATCGTGCACTATAGCATCAGACTGAAATGTTTCCTCAACAGGATTGATGATGAGCCATAACCATGTATGGCGACCAGATTCTAGATAGACTAATCCCTTGTTGAACAAGGCAATGAGCTTGTAATCCATGTAGTCTTCTGATGGTGTGGGCACTTCGCAGATTACAATTTTCTGCAAACAGAGGTCGAGCCAAAAGCTTGACACGTCTCATGCGTAGTAGGCAGGAGTGTCCGGCGGGCCGCGAGGCTCGATGGCGGCGGTATCCAAAGATGGAAGGGTGATCTCTTGCTGGGTGTAGATATCCACGAGACGCCATGGACTACCAGATTGGTGGATGAGGACGACCCAGTTGGCCTTCATGCCCGCCCAGTAGTGCCCGCGCATGAAGGGCAGGTGGACGGGTAGTGGTAGCATGTCGAGGGGCACCATGGCAATCTCCGTAGGATCGTCAAGTTGGTGTCTGGGCCACCTGCGAGGATCGGGCATCATCAAGCAAGGTGTCTTGAAAAGAGCCGACCAGTTGCAGACGAGTAGACGGTACAAAGACACCGAGCATGCGGCCAGACGGACGGTGCTGAGTAGGTCCATACGACTACAGATCTGCTCCAAGAGAACATCGGGGAGGGAATTCCAATCGCGGCTCTGCGTGTCACTCGGTTCTGCCATTGGGGTTTTCGGTGCCTGCGAGCCAGCGGGGAAGTGGATTCGGGCGGGCGAGCGAAGAAGCTTCTCCTCGTGTGGCCGAGCAGTGAGTGGGGGGATATGGTACGCGCGAGCTACCAAGGAAGATGGCGTGGGCGGGCGAGCAGTGAGCGGTGGTAAACGGTGTGCGGCCGACGATGTGGAAGAGAGGAGGAAGAAGAGTGGAAGACGGGGAAGAAAGTGCATTCAATCTCAATTCTACTAGTACTACTACCAGGATATACCGTCCTTTGGAGTGTAAATAGTTACACCGATGACATGTGGGTCTACCACAACAGGGCACATATGTCAGTTAATGGAGGACAGAGGTGCGTAGGCGTATTTGCGGAAGCGTGCTCTACTGGCAAATATGATGGAAGTACTGGGTAAGGCTGATTACTAACACCAACACGCTGGTTCAGCTTATTAATTACATATCCCATCTGCTGCAGCGTGTATTGTCACTTCACTGCGAAGACTAGTTGAATAGTTCTCTCTGACCGAGATGGGGAATAAATGGATCGCGAGGACTTCCTTTCTACAGTATCCCTATGCCTCTACGCTCACTTCACTCATTTTGCTCCGTATCTAGTCACTTGTTGAAATCTGTAGAAAGACAAATACTCCGTATTTGAGAACAGAGGGAGGCTTTTACTCCGTACTACTCCCTCCGTTCCAAAATAGATGACTCAACTTTGTACTATATTTGGGAACAGAGGGAGTATCACCATATGGAGGGACCAGAGGAAGCTTGAAATATGAACATGTCAATGGGAGGGAGTAAGCCCCATGCATGCATGCATGCTTGCATGCAACATGCAACACTCACACGTACACATGGACACACGCAACACTCACGCACCAATGCGGCACACAACACACGAGGCAACACACACGCTCACGCTCAAGTGCTCAACCTACTCCCTATGTCCGTGAAAGACTGTACATTTAGAGATTTACACATTGACCAGGGCATAATTAACGCCCAAAAGTAGCAGACTTATGTGTGCATGCGACCATTGAGATAAGAAGATTAAATGAAGGCCGTTGCATGCTGTAATTAAGGATAGACATGTAGCCTATACCTACAACACAAGTTGGTGCATTTGTCAATGAATATCGATTCAGTAGATTATGTTGGAAATATGCCCTAGAGGCAATAATAAATTAGTTATTATTATATTTCATTGTTCATGATAATCGTTTATTATCCATGCTAGAATTGTATTGATAGGAAACTCAGATACATGTGTGGATACATAGACAACACCATGTCCCTAGTAAGCCTCTAGTTGACTAGCTCGTTGATCAATAGATGGTTACGGTTTCCTAACCATGGACATTGGATGTCGTTGATAACGGGATCACATCATTAGGAGAATGATGTGATGGACAAGACCCAATCCTAAGCCTAGCACAAAGATCGTGTAGTTCGTATGCTAAAGCTTTTCTAATGTCAAGTATCATTTCCTTAGACCATGAGATTGTGCAACTCCCGGATAACGTAGGAGTGCTTTGGGTGTGCCAAACGTCACAACGTAACTGTGTGGCTATAAAGGTTCACTACAGGTATCTCCGAAAGTGTCTATTGGGTTGGCACGAATCGAGACTGGGATTTTTTACTCCGTGTAAACGGAGAGGTATCTCTGGGCCCACTCGGTAGGACATCATCATAATGTGCACAATGTGACCAAGGAGTTGATCACGGGATGATGTGTTACGGAACGAGTAAAGAGACTTGCCGGTAACGAGATTGAACAAGGTATCGGGATACCGACGATCGAATCTCGGGCAAGTATCGTACCGATAGACAAAGGGAATTGTATACGGGATGGATTGAATCCTTGACATCGTGGTTCATCCGATGAGATCATCGTGGAGCATGTGAGAGCCAACATGGGTATCCAGATCCCGCTGTTGGTTATTAACCAGAGAGTTGTCTCGGCCATGGCTGCATGACTCCCGAGCCCGTAGGGTCTACACACTTAAGGTTCGATGACGCTAGGGTTATAGGGAAAGTATGTACGCGGTTACCGAATGTTGTTCGGAGTCCCGGATGAGATCTCGGACGTCACGAGGAGTTCCGGAATGATCCGGAGGTAATGATTAATATATAGGAAGTATGGTTTTGGCCACCGGAAGTGTTCCGGGCATCACCAGTAGTATACCGGGACCACCGGAGGGGTCCGGGGGTCCACCAGGTGGGGCCACCAGCCCCGGAGGCCTACATGGGCCAATAGTGGGAAGGGACCAGCCCCTAGGTCGGCTGGGGTGCCTCCCACCAAGGCCCAAGGTGCCCCCAAGAGGGGAGTGGGGCAAACCCTAGGGCAGATGGGCCCTAAGGCCCACCTCAGGTGCGCCTCCCCCTCTCCCCCTTGTGGCCGCTACCCTAGATGGGATCTAGGGCTGCCGCCACCCCTAGGGAGGAAACCCTAGGTGGGGGCATAGCCCTCCCTCTCCCCTATATATAGTGGAGGCAAAGGGGCAGCCCAACACATGAAGTTCCTCCCCTGTTGGCGCAGCCCTACCCCTCTCCCTCCTCGTCTCTCGTAGTGCTTGGCAAAGCCCTGCTGGAGTCCCGCGCTCCTCCTCCACCACCACGCCGTCGTGCTGCTGCTGGATGGAGTCTTCCCCAACCTCTCCTTCTTCCCTTGCTGGATCAAGGCGTAGGAGACGTCACCGGGCTGTATGTGTGTTGAACGCGGAGGTGCCGTCCGTTCGGCACTAGGATCATCGGTGATTTGGATCACGACGAGTACGACTCCATCAACCCTGTTCACTTGAACGCTTCCGCTTAGCGATCTACAAGGGTATGTAGATGCACTCTCCTTCCCTCGTTGCTAGATTACTCCATAGATTGATCTTGGTGATGCGTAGAAAATTTTGAATTTCTGCTACGATCCCCAACAGTGGCATCATGAGCTAGGTCTATGCGTAGTTTCTATGCACGAGTAGAACACAAAGCAGTTGTGGGCGTCGATATTGTCAATTTACTTGCCGTTACTAGTCTTATCTTGATTCGGCGGCATCGTGGGATGAAGCGGCCCGGACCGACCTTACACGTACTCTTACGTGAGACTGGTTCCACCGACTGACATGCACTAGTTGCATAAGGTGGCTAGCGGGTGTATGTCTCTCCCACTTTAGTCGGATCGGATTCGATGAAAAGGGTCCTTATGAAGGGTAAATAGAAATTGGCATATCACGTTGTGGTTTTCGCGTAGGTAAGAAACGTTCTTGCTAGATATGCCTTGTGATGTGATATGGCCAAAAGGATGTGATGAATGATATATGTGATGTATGAGATTGATCATGTTCTTGTAATAGGAATCACGACTTGCATGTCGACGAGTATGACAACCGGCAGGAGCCATAGGAGTTGTCTTAATTTATTTATGACCTCTGTGTCAACATAAACGTCATGTAATTACTTTAATTTATTGCTAAAGCGTTAGCCATAGTAGTAGAAGTAATAGATGACGAGGCAACATAAAGAAGACACGATGATGGAGATCATGATGATGGAGATCATGGTGTCATGCCGGTGACAACGATGATCATGGAGCCCCGAAGATGGAGATCAAAAGGAGCAAAATGATATTGGCCATATCATGTCACTATTTGATTGCATGTGATGTTTATCATGTTTTACATCTTATTTGCTTAGAATGACGGTAGCTTAAATAAGATGATCCCTCACTAAAATTTCAAGAAAAGTGTTCCCCCTAACTGTGCACCGTTGCGAAGGTTCGTCGTTTCGAAGCACCACGTGATGATCGGGTGTGATAGATTCTAATGTTCGAATACAACGGGTGTAAGCCAGATTTACACACGCAATACACTTAGGTTGACTTGATGAGCCTAGCATATACAGACATGGCCTCGGAACACGGAAGACCGAAAGGTCGAGCATGAGTCGTATAGAAGATACGATCAACATGTAGATGTTCACCGATGATGACTAGTCCGTCTCACGTGATGATCGGACACGGCCTAGTTGACTCAGATCATGTTTCACTTAGATGACTAGAGGGATGTCTATCTGAGTGGGAGTTCATTAAATAATTTGATTAGATGAACTCAATTATCATGAACATAGTCTAAATTGTCTTCGCAAATATGTTGTAGATGAATAGCTCACGTTGTAGCTCCCTATTTCAATACGTTCCTAGAGAAAGACCAAGTTGAAAGATATTGTAAGCAATGATGCAGACTAGGTCCGTAGTCCGAGGAGTGTCCTCACTGCTACACAGAAGGCTTACGTCTTTGATGCACCGCTCGATGTGCAAACCCCTACAACATCGTATGTGGATGTTGTGAACACCTGACAGACACATCCTGATGACTATTTGATAGTTTAGTGCACCATACTTTACGGCTTAGAATCGGGATTCCAATGACGTTTTAAACGCCATAGAACATATGAGATGTTCCAAGAGCTGAAATTGGGATTTCAGGCTCATGCCCGTGTTGAGAGGTGTGAGACCTCTGACAAGTTCTTTTTGCCAACAAGATGGAGGAGAATAGCTCAGCTAGTGAGCATGTGCTCAGAATGTCTGGGTGCTACAATCACTTAAATCAAGTGGGAGTTAAACTTCCAGATAAGATAGTGATTGATAGAGTTCTCTAGCCACTATCACTAAGCTACTAGATCTTTGTGATGAACTATGACATGCAAGGGATGGAGTTGATCCCGGAGCTGTTCGCGGTGCTTAAGACCGCAAAAGGTAGAAATCAAGAAGGAGCATCAAGTGTTGATGGTTTAACAAGACCACTGGTTTCAAGAAGGGCAATGGCTAGAAGGGAAACTTCGTGGATGGCAAACCAGTTGCCGCTCAAGTGAAGGAACCCAAGGTTGAACCCAAACCCGAGACTAAGTGCTTCTATTGTAAAAGGGAACAGTCACTAATAGCGGAATTACCCCAAATGCATGGTAGATAAGAAGGCTGGCAACCTCAACAAAATTTATATGTGTTATTAATGTGTACCTCACTAGTACTCCTGGTAGCACCTGGGTATTGGATACCGGTTCAGTTGCTATTATTGGTGACTTGGAGCAAAAGCTACGGACTAAACGGAGACTGGCTAAGGGAGAGGTGATGATGTGTGTTGGAAGTGTTTCCAAAGTTGATGAGACCACCGTCGCACGCTCCATCTGCCTTCGGGATTAGTATTGAACCTAGATAAATGTTATCAGGTGTCTACGTTGAGCATGAATATGATTAGATCATGTTCATTGCAATATGGTTATTCATTTGAGTTAGAGAATAATGGTTATTCTGTTTACATGAATAATACCTTTCATGGTCATGCACCCTATGTGAATGGTTCAGTGAATCTCGGTCGTAGTAGTACACATGTTCACGCCAAAAGATGTAGAGTTAATAATGATAGTACCACTTTCTTGTGGCACTGCCGCTTAGGTCATATTGGCGTAAGATGCATGAAGAAACTCCATCTCGATGGATGTTTGGAGTCACTTGATTTTGAATCACTTGACACATGCGAGCCATGCCTCATGGGCAAGATGACTAAGACCCTGTTTTCAGGTACAATGAAACGGGCAAGTAACTTGTTGGAAATCATGCATGCTGATACGTGTGATCCAATGAGAATTGAAGCATGCGGTGGATATCGCTATTTTCTCATCTTCACTGACGATTTGGGTAGATATAGGTATATCTACTTAATGAAGCACAGGTCTGAAACATTTGAAAAGTTCAAGCAATATCAGAGTGAAGTTAAGAATCATCATAACAATAAGATCATGTTCCTACGATCTGATCAAAAGGGGATTTTCTGAGTTATGAGTTTGGCAATCACTTAAGACATTGTGGAATTGTTTCACAGTTGAAGCCACCTGGAACACCACAAGGTAATGGTGTGTCTAGACGTCGTAATCGAACACTATGAGATATGGTGCGATCTATGATGTCTCTTATCAACCTACCGTTTTCATTTTGAGGTTATGCGTTAGAGACAACTGCATTCACTTTAGATAGGACACCATCTAAGTCCGTTGAGACGACATCGTATGAACATTGGTTTGGTAAGAAACCAAAATTGTCATTTCTTAATGTTTGGGGCTGCGATGCTTAAGGCTTCAGCCGGAGAAGCTTGAACCCAAAGCGGACAAACACATCTTCATAGGATACCCAAAGGTGAAAGTAGGGTATACCTTCTATCTCAGATCCGAGGGCAAATTGTTTGTCGCTAAGAACGGGTCCTTTCTCGAGAAGGAGTTTCTCTCGAAAGAATTGAGTGGGAGGAAGATAGAACTTGATGAGGTTGTCGAACCTTTACTTCAACCAGAGAGTGATGCAACACAGAAAGATGTTTTCTGTGGCGCCTACGTCTGTTGAATAGGAAGTTAATGATAGTTATCATGAAGCTACGGATCAAGTTGCTATTGAACCTCGTTGGTCGACAAGGATATGTACTACTCCTAAGTGGTACGGTAATCCTGTCTTAGATATCATGTTGTTAGACAACAATGAACCTACAAGCTATGAAGAAGCGATGGTGGGCCCGTATTCCGACAAATGGTTAGAAGCCATGAAATCCGAGATAGGATCCATATATCAGAACAGAGTGTGGACTTTGGTGGACTTGCCCAATGATCGGCGAGCCATTGAGATAAATGGATCTTTAAGAAGAAGACGGACGTGGGCGGTAATGTTACCGTCTATGAAGCTCGACTTGTGGGAAAGAGTCTTTTCACAAGTTCAAGGAGTTTACTACGATGAGAATTTCTCACCCATAGCGATGCTTAAGTCCGTCGGAATCATGTTAGCATTAGCTGTATTTTTCGATTATAAAATCTGACAGATGGATGTCAAAACAAGTTTTCTTACCAGTTTTTGTAAGAAAAGTTGTATGTGATACAATAAAAGTTTTTGTCGATCCTAAGGATGCTAAAAGGTATGCTGGCTCCAGCGATCCTTCTATGGACTAGAGCAAGCATCTCGGAGTTAGAATACATGCTTTGATGGAGTGATCAAAGCTTTTAGGTTTATACAATGTTTGCTAGAAACTTGTATTTACAAGAAAGTGAGTGGGAGCACTACAACATTTCTGATAAGTATATGTGGATGACATATTGTTGATCCAAAATAATGTAGAATTTCTGGCAAGCATTAACGGTTGTTTGAAGAGTGTTTTTCAAAGGAAGACCTGGATAAAGCTGCTTACATATTGGGCATCAAGATCTATAGAGACAGATCAAAACACCTGATGATACTTTCAAAGAACGCACACCTTGACATGTTTTTGAAGGAGTTCAAAATAGATCAGTCAAAGAAGGGGTTCTTACCTGAGTTGTAAGGTGTGAATTTGAGTAAGACTCGAAGATTGACCACGGCAGAAGAAAGAGGAAGGACGAAGGTCGTCCCCTATGCTCTTGTCATAGGCTCTATACAGTATGCCATGCTGAGTACCGCACCTGATGTGTGCCTTGCCGCATGTCTGGCAAGAGGGTACAAAGGCGATCTAGGAGTAGATCACCAGATAGCGGTCAAAATTATCCTTAGAGGAATAAGGAAATGTTTCTCGGTTATGGAGGTGATAAAGAGTTTGACATAAAGAGTTACGTCGATGCAATATTAACACCTATCCGGATAGCTCTGAGTAGAGATACCGGATACGTATAATGGAGCAACAAGTTGGAATAGCTCCAAGTGGAACGTGGTAGCAGCATCTACGATATGACATAAAGTTTTGCGAAATACATAGTGATCTGAATATGGCAAGACCCATTGACAACAACCTCTCTCACAAGCATAACATGATCAAACCCAGAACTCTTTGAGTGTTTATCACATAATGATGTGAACTCGATCATTGAGTCTAGTAGACTCTTAGATGTTGGTCACATGGCGATGTGACCTATGAGTGTTAATCACATGGCGATCTGAACTAGATTATTGACTCTAGCGCAAGTGGGAGACTATTGGAAATATGCCCTAGAGGCAATAATAAATTAGTTATTATTATATTTCATTGTTCATGATAATCGTTTATTATCCATGCTAGAATTGTATTGATAGGAAACTCAGATACATGTGTGGATACATAGACAACACCATGTCCCTAGTAAGCCTCTAGTTGACTAGCTCGTTGATCAATAGATGGTTACGGTTTCCTCACCATGGACATTGGATGTTGTTGATAACGGGATCACATCATTAGGAGAATGATGTGATGGACAAGACCCAATCCTAAGCCTAGCACAAAGATCATGTAGTTCGTATGCTAAAGCTTTTCTAATGTCAAGTATCATTTCCTTAGACCATGAGATTGTGCAACTCCCGGATACCGTAGGAGTGCTTTGGGTGTGCCAAACGTCACAACATTACTGGGTGGCTATAAAGGTTCACTACAGGTATCTCCGAAAGTGTTTGTTGGGTCGGCACGAATCAAGACTGGGATTTGTCACTCCGTGTAAACGGAGAGGTATCTCTGGGCCCACTCGGTAGGACATCATCATAATGTGCACAATGTGACCAAGGAGTTGATCACGGGATGATGTGTTACGGAACGAGTAAAGAGCCTTGCCGGTAACGAGATTGAACAAGGTATCGGGATACCGACGATCGAATCTCGGGCAAGTATCGTACCGATAGACAAAGGGAATTGTATACAGGATTGATTGAATCCTTGACATCATGGTTCAACCGATGAGATCATCATGGAGCATGTGGGGGCCAACATGGGTATCCATATCCCGCTGTTGGTTATTGACTGGAGAGTTGTCTCTGCCATGTCTGCATGACTCCCGAGCCCGTAGGGTCTACACACTTAAGGTTCGATGACGCTAGGGTTATATGGAAAGTATGTACGCGGTTACCGAATGTTGTTCGGAGTCCCGGATGAGATCCCGGACGTCACGAGGAGTTCCGGAATGGTCTGGAGGTAAAGATTAATATATAGGAAGTATGGTTTTGGCCACCGGAAGTGTTCCGGGCATCACCGGTAGTATACCAGGACCACCGGAGGGGTCCGGGGGTCCACCAGGTGGGGCCACCAGCCCCGTAGGCCTACATGGGCCAATAGTGGGAAGGGACCAGCCCCTAGGTGGGTTGGGGTGCCTCCCACCAAGGCCCAAGGCGCCTCCAAGAGGGGAGGGGGCAAACCCTAGGGCAGATGGGCCCTAAGGCCCACCTCAGGTGCGCCTCCCCCTCCCCCCCTTGTGGCCGCCACCCTAGATGGGATCTAGGGCTGCCGCCACCCCTAGGGAGGAAACCCTAGGTGGGGGCGCAGCCCTCCCTCTCGCCTATATATAGTGGAGGCAAAGGGGCAGCCCAACACATGAAGTACCTCCCCTGTTGGCGCAGCCCTACCCCTCTCCCTCCTCGTCTCTCGTAGTGCTTGGCGAAGCCCTGCTGGAGTCCCGCGCTCCTCCACCACCACCACGCCGTCGTGCTGCTGCTGGATGGAGTCTTCCCCAACCTCTCCTTCTCCCCTTGCTGGATCAAGGCGTAGGAGACGTCACCGGGCTGTACGTGTGTTGAACGCGGAGGTGCCGTCCGTTCGGCACTAGGATCATCGGTGATTTGGATCACGACGAGTACGACTCCATCAACCCCGTTCACTTGAACGCTTCCACTTAGCGATCTACAAGGGTATGTAGATGCACTCTCCCTCCCTCGTTGCTAGATTACTCCATAGATTGATCTTGGTGATGCGTAGAAAATTTTGAATTTCTGCTACGATCCCCAACAGATTATAGGCTAAATGCATTGGAAGTGTAGATGTACATCATGTAGTACACTCTTTGTTGGAAGACCGAGGGAGGACACGTGCATGCACTCACATACATAGCCAGGGCGGTTCGCGCGCAAGGGTTGGACTCATGTCGCGCCTGCATAAAGTTTTGTTTAAGTGATTTCTTTGCTCTGCCAACTGACAGGTGGGACCCAGAAACCAGGTGACAATTTGACCACTCAACAAAGTGCCACGTCGACTATGTGGCCAGTCAGTAGGGTGCAATACGGTGCTCTACGATGAGCTAGTGATCGCATAATCGCCGCAAAACTATATATAGTGACCGTAAAGAGTGTACTGTTACATACGTTGACCGCCAGTGTATTTTTCTCTTTTCAAATTAAGCCATATTAATCGGAAAGGACGCAGTATGGACTACTACTACTACTAGTAGTACTAGTACTGCTTTGATGTGTCCCGTCAACTCGCCGAACGAGGAGAAGCTTGCTTACTACGCCTCTCCCTCACCCACGCGCGCGGTGGTTCGCAGGACGAGGAGAGGGTTTTGACTATAGCACCCTCTCCCTCTCCCTCACCCTCTCCCTCACGGTGGACGTGCAGCAGTTTAATCGGTGTCAGATTGCTAGAAGCATATTGTATTGTAGTATCATCATTGTTGGACCTTCCGAAGAGGCGAAGAGCCAAGTGCAAGGTTCACACGAGTACGAACTATTGAACCTCCCGAAGAGGCAAAGAGCCAAGCGCAAGGTTTTATAGGAGTTGTCGTCCTAGTAGGAGTGTACTAGTACAACTATAGCGAACGATGCTACTGTATGATGCCGCCACATCACGTATATCCAAAGATGTGCCACCTTTTTTCTCAAAGAGCGTGTTGGAGCCCGTGCAACAACCACACAAGTTGCACGTAGACATAACACATTTACTAGTAATAAATTCTAAAGGACAAATGCAAGTATGCCACACAAGTTCATCTCGAACTCATGTGATAAATTTGTGCACGACTAGTCTACATATATTCATAGCGCTACCATTCACAATTACCGTACTCCACTTACACGTTATAGATGGGCTACATGTCCTCCTCCAGGTTCCAGTCCCAGGTGTTCTTCATGGATGGCACGATCCATAGCGGTGGGCAACGGGAATCATTGTTGAAGCTTTCTAGTCCGGTTCCACACGATGGAGACTCATCCAAGCTGAAGCGGCATAAATCAGGGATAGCGTGTCCCAGCATGTCGTTCATCCGGCGGTGTGCACTGAAGACACAATCATGCTTCATGAACGGAAGGCCTTCCGTGTCGTGCACGGAAGGTGGCATCCGCTTCACAATGGGGTAGCTGTCCCCGATGAAAAGCGAGTACTCTCTAAGAGTGTTCCTCGGCACCCACGTAGCATCACGGGGGTCGAACTCGGTGCCGTTCATCTGGTACACGCGGCATCCCAGATCTGGACACATGGTGACGTACATAGTCAAGCTCCATGCATAATAATGTTGTGCTCAAATGTGGCGGTCAGTAATACTATGCAGCAAATAGTACTTCTCCGGTATAGAGGAAGTAAAATAACCGGCTTATTATATATAGCCACTCTTGGCTACATGGATGAGATAGTAAGACATGGAAAAACAAAAATGGTGGTAGCTAGTGGGTTCAAGTCTTCAAGGGCCTAGCTAGCTATACGCGTCCTCCAAGGTAAAAAGTACTCCTACTAGTGCTACAAAGTATACTACTAGTACAACAATGAAAGAGAAGGCGAGAGGGTTAAAAAATGGAATACCTGGGTAGATGGTGACGGTCCAATCGTGGTAAATTATGTGACCATGTTGCACATCAGTGGTACCATGGGTAACGACTGCTAAGATAGTTGATCCCAATATGCCAAAGTCAGCTACAAGGTTCCAGGTTAGACCAAATCGCGGATGCAAATGCACATCCAGGATCGGCGATCTTATTTTGATCGGGGGATGACTGGTCCCTGCAAAATAATGGAGTACCGTTAGGGATGCAAATGATGGTTTGTGCATTCCGTTTGTAATCTCCCGTACCGTAGGATGTCAACCAGATGAAACAAGTCCCCTGGCTTGTCACCGCGAAGATGTGGCCTAGATGGCACACGGCGTCTTCGAACGTGTAGGGGCACAAATCTGCCGCCTCCAACATGCGCCAGCCTCTGCCGTTACTGCCTCCTGCATTGATGGCAATCCTTATGTCGAACACCGCGATGAGATAGTAATTGTCGTAGCCGCGTCGCTTTGTCGGTGGGTCCGCAATTGCTATCTTCTTCAATCTCATGTAGGCATCATCATACGTATTCTTGCCTAGCCAGTCCAGAAGGCCGATCCCAATGGTGGAGAATGGGTCTACCGGAACGGCCGCACTGCTGTGGATGTTGTGCAAAATCATGGTGGTATCCGGCCGGAGGTATGCAAGCCAATCTTCGTTGGCACCGACCCAGACCTATATATAAGACGGTGGGCAGCGGAGAAATTACGAGATGGAAATGGAATAACTAAGTACTACATGATCAAACTCCATTACTGACCCGCTCATCGGACAAAATCCGACTACCTCTCAACGTCGTCAACTCTAGCGGAGTCAACGTGCAACCATGGCCTGGGAGCGGTGGACTGTTCGAAGAATTGTCCCATAGAAGAACCTTCTCCTCAAGGACGCATGGAAGACCAACAAGCATGGCCTTTTCCCAAGCCTGTTTAAGCAGCATCTTGAAAAAGTTGGTGCAGGAAGCACCGAGTCTTGCGGCGGTGAGGACGTCGGAGCGGCGTGCGGTTTCTCCTAGAGAATCGTCGTCCAAGGTCTCCCAGCCCAGACGAGGAGGAGAACCGCCTGGCGAATCCATGGGAGCAGCGACGAACTAACTTCTCTTCGGGGGGAGGGGAACTGGCGAGGAGGAGATAAGAGCGTAGTAACCGCAGGGCCTCGTCCCTTCCAACTGTAGATTGTTCCTCAGCGAAGAGGTGAGGCTATTATTTACTACTCTAAATAATAGCACTAGTAAATAATAGCACTAGTAAGAAATTTTTGACACTAGGTAGTAGTTTTTGGTACCATGGAGTACTAGTACTAGCATTATGGAACGTTATGGGATTGCATTATACTATAAATAATAGCACTAGTAAGATTTTTTTTGGCACTAGGTAGTAGTTTTTGGCGTGGATTAAGAAATTTTGGGTATGTTTTTGCCATTTTTTTGTACACGCCAACTAGTGTCAAAAAACGTCATACATTATGTGACAGAGGAGTACGTACTCGTACTGTAGCAGTACTAGTACTACTTTTCTCAACTACTCCTCAAAAAAGCACCCAATTAATGCTCTTATTTTCCTCAAAAAAGTATGTTTACCAATGCATTAATTGCAATGCATGCATGCATAAATTACATTCATTGGTCAATTTTATCTTAATACTTGCATGCAATGATTTAATGCACCTTGGAATCTGAACATGTGATGGGAAACAACCAAATTGAGCCTTATAAAATGGAAAAACTAAAATTTTGAGATGAGCCCTATAAACCGGAAAGGAGGGACTACTGTACTTCTAGTCTAGTCTTGTATAGTGCACCAGTTTTGAACTCTTGAATCTCAGGGCCAAGGAGCTACAGTTGGAAGTGGAGGGTACTACTGTTCTCTAGAACCATCGTTGTACTATCAATGCAGGGGAAGTACACCTGCGTAGTGGCCTAGTGGGTACTCTCGGTGCTCTATTCAGCCGCTCCTCTCATGTAGCTGGCCTACTTAGCTGCTCCTCTCACGCACACACTAGCAGCCTGTTTATCAGTGACGGTTACTGTGGGGGCAGAACATTTGAGTTATTTGATACAGCGAGACTAGGCTTTTCGCTTCCATTTGTGGAGGTGTAATGGATCTCGTCGAACTTTGTTAGTAGTTCCTTCTTTATGAATGGATGAAGCAAAGCTTTTGCCTCTGTTTCAAAAAACACGTCAAGAGGAATTTCTTTTATAGTAGAGTCGATAATGGAGTGAAGTCCATGCATGCAACACCACAAGCTACAGAGTAGTAGTAGGGCACTTTACGTACAGAGCCATATTGCATAGTTCCCAATGCCCCGCCAGGCTTTTCCGGCTCCTCGGGCTTAATTGGGAGGCGCTAGTTTAAATATGTTACTAGCTGAAAGTTGCAAGCGAGGTGCGGCTAGGCCAAGCACGCGAGCCACGGGATGTTGGGAAGGAAAACCCGTTCACGTGGTTAGGCTGTCCAGACTCCAGTGCACCCAGATTGTGGGGCGGCACGTCCGTTTGACTTCAAAACTCAAACTACCCGTGTAAAATATTGGCTCGCAGCGAAGTGTAGTACTCCCTTCGTTCCGAATTACTTGTCGCGGGTATGGATGTATCTAGATGTATTTTAGTTCTAGATACATCCATTTCTGCGATGTATCTAGATAGTATACTATTTAAAAAAAAGGTCGCCGTGCGTTCGGCCGGGATCGAACCAACAAAACGAGGTATACACTCCCGCGACCACTAGTAGTACTCGTTGGAGTACAACGCAACCTAGAATCGCCTTTTGTCGCTAGTAGTACGTACATTGTTCCTTACAAGAACCCCTAAGAGCATGGTTAATAGTATAGCCAGATGCTGGCTATAAGCCAGTGCCATGTCATCTACAGCCCATCTTATAGCCAACATGTAGTAGTAGTTTATTTCTTATAGCCCGCTGACTCAGCTCTATTGTACTTGCTATAATAATGCAAGAAACCACTAAAATGCCAAGAAACTACTACCACTTGCATACGTGGCAGACTTAAGATAAGACTACCTTATCAACCATTATACTCCTCTTACCAACAAAAATCCTCGAGTGACCTCCTACCTCCGGCCCGTCCACCTAGTCATCCTCGGCCATGGGACGCAGCTACCGCCGCCAGTAGAAGGCGAGGTCAAAACCGCCGGCGGTGCGGAGCCCATGTTGCGGCAGCCCGGATGCCAGCTCCGTCCGGCGCTCGCGGCCGCTAGCTAGCCAAGATAGCTCCGTCCAGCTGCTTGTCTGCAAGGTTTGCTAGCTAGATTGGCATGGCAGCGCGGCGGCTTGCTCGCGCGCACCGCACTAAGGCCAGCCATTTGGCTCGAGCGAAGGCCAGCGCATCGGCTTGCTCGCTCGTGAATCATGCTCGGGCCAGCCTGCCAACCCGTGCGGAGGCCAGCGCGGCGTCCGGCCCGTCCAGCAGAGCGGCGGCCAACTCGCTAATCACCGGCGCCACCGACGAACATGCATCAGTACTGTTTGAAGTAATGTTCAGGAACAATAATGATTTGAAGGGGAATAACAGGATAGAAGGTCAGATGTGGGTCCCTCGTGTCAACAGTCAAACAAAATGTGTTGGTTTAAGCTGCCTCGTCAACACGGACATGTGGGCCAACCCTGTCATAAATGGGTTAAAACGAACCTAATCGGTAGGAGTACTAGGTAGTTTTTGGCGTGGATTAAGAAATTTTGGGTACGTTTTTTCTATTTTTTGTACAATAGATTCCTCCTAGGGCTGGTTGAAAGTGGTAGTTTTTTGTTAAATACTCTACATATTGTAAGTAGGAGTGAAAGTTAAGCTTTGGAAGCCAATAAGCAAGGCTAGTTACATAGTGCATATGTGTACATGATTGAAAGTAAATATCAACCATGAGTGACTAATATCTTGATGGAAAACTCGAAACTATGGAATACTAGGAAAAGAAATGCATGGTTGGAAATACTAGCAATGTTCATGTCCGTTGCAACAAATCACAATTAGAATAATACTTATTCACAAACTTGGTACAAAACACTCTAATTTTGATATACATATGTCACTAGAGATATATTATGTTTCAATTAGAATATATTCCTTCGGCTGTTTTGGTGAGGTCAGGGAGGGATGTGGTAGGTTTTAAGATACTAATTATGGGTTTTTCTGCAAATTGGTAGACAAGTGGGATGTTGGTGAGAAAAGGCAACAACTTACCTCACAATCGTTAGATGTAGATCTAATGGTCAGAAACGATGAATGGCAGACACACCAGCATCACCAACTTAGTCTTGTGTAAGAGTACTAGCAAGATCCGTGCATTGCACGGAACATCAAGATGCATATTTTTATAAAACACTTGTTGTGATTGACCCTTGCGGGAGTAATCCCATGTGTAAAAACTAATGATATCTCGAGAAATATGAGATAAGGTGAAGAGGAGTGGGGTGTGGTGGTGGTTGGTGGTCGGACTGAGCGGAGGCATGGGGATTGACGACGCCGGCAGCGGCCACCAGGACAGTTTGTTCCAGAGGCTTCCTTTATTAATTGCTCAACAATGAGGTTTGTTGGAGGTAAGGATGAACGAGGGAAGGCCTTGTCTGCAAATGTGGAGAGGGATGCGGGTATCTTTCAATTTAATTTCCATCCGTCAGATATAGATTGGACGGTCTATATTGCAAGATGGCACACGTACCATCATCACCAACTCGGTTTTTATAAGAGAAGAAATATAAGTATGGAGATACAAATGTATTATCGATACCTGCTTCCGTAAACTAGCATCTACATTCTATTCAATGCCTCGACATGTGGGGCCTTAGCACAATGACTTCTCGACTGTGTAAAACAAAGATTTTCCCGTCGCCGACAAGGAGGGGGTGACGGCGGCACGCTTTTTGGCTTGCTCTAGTCCTAGTAGTCATACTAGGTGGTCTAAGCACGTGTACATTTATTCTTTTTCACGTCTCGTGTTCGCCGTACTGCCACGACTGTTCATGAATAGACGGTAAGTTATTCATGGGGAAACCCTTGTTGAGCGTGTTTGCGAGAGAGAGAGAGAGTGCGTGTGTGATAAGTTAGAGACTGAGGCAATGATAATAGATTCTTTGTGTCTATGTGTGTGGAGGATAGAGAGAGACATGTACATGGGGATTTGTGTTGTGTAACATGGAGACACATATACATAATTAGAGAGTGAGTGTGTGAGATACACATGCGGAGATGAGGAGAGATGAGGATCCAGGTAAATGGGTGTTTGTGCGTCTCTGTGTGTGTTTGTGCACGCGTTTGTGTGTGAGAGGCAGAGAGTGTATGTGGAGTAGAGAGACCACTGATGATGTAAACCTAGTATAAGGGAAGGGGGATGGTGTGACATGTGTAGTAGCGAGATAGCATGGGTGCGGGCGGGGGGGAGCAGACTATTGGGAAGAGACATCGAGTGTGTGTGTGGGAGAGGGGTGTGAGAGCGAGAGAAAGAGAGAGCCAGCGACGGAGAGAGAGAGAGAGTGAGAGGAAGAGAGGGGGCGAGAGGGGTCGTTTGTGTCCATAAATGGCGTATAGATAGGGAGACAATGTTGATGTTGTCCGAAATTGGCCTATGAACGGAGACGCAAGGGAAGCAAGTCATTGTGTGTGTGATAGGCACTTCATGAGAGATCTAGAATAGATGGTGTAGAGAACAATGTGCGAAATCGAGAACGATTATACATTAGGGAGCTATGCAAAGAGTCACGACATATATGTATACAGAGAAAGAGTTGGGGCGGGTCCGCATGTGGGAGAGATAGAAAGAGGAGAGTGGTGCACAAGGAGACAAAGTGTGCTTGTTTGCAGTGGGGGTGGTGTGTGAGGTGAGTGCGCGAGAACCACATAACTAGGGAGATAGACGTTTGGGGGTGACGTTTTGTGTGTATGGGAAATATACACTCTACATAGTGCGTGTGCTTGGGTAAGAGAGACAGCGGGAGACCTAGAGAGTGAAGGAAGAGATGTGTGCATGCCCGAGAGACAAAGTGATAGAGACCTATGTTGGGGTCCGGACTTTACAAGAGAGAGGGGTGTTAATGTGCTCGTGTGTTGGTGTTTGGGGGAGAGAACGACTTCTGTGTGTGTGTGGTGGGGAGGGGGGGTTGAGTTCAGATAAAGAGTGAGGTGTCTATATTTGAGGGACTTTAGCGTAATTGAGATATTGTGCACTCATGGTTGGTCAATTTGTTTCACAGTTTGTACTATGAGATAACGATACTTTTGAACATGCGTGATATACCTTGATGTACCAGAATTACAAACCTAAGATTGGAATTTTGGAATTCGACTCCATCATTAGCTTTTGTAATTCATTTAAACGGAGGTACATTTTTTAAGCCGGGATTTCGTGATTCCAAATTCATATATCAAACCTAGAGATATACACATACGGGCATGTTCAAACTTTATAATCATCCACTTTATTCATACACATACACATTTTTGCTTTTGTCATCATATTTAGGATAAACACATTTGGAATTTCATTTGAATTGGACTGTATGATGATATTTGCTTGTAGTAGCTCATTGATCCATATTTGAATTGAATGGACAATCTAAGTTTCGAGTTGGAGACATTGATTTTCAAAACTTGCACATTTTTTGCGTGCAAAACAAACAAATTGTCGGCCATGATATCATAGTCGGCCGTACGAGAGCAGAATACTCATAATTTTAGGCGCCAAAAGCTTTCAAACTTCCCGCTCACATCGAAATATCACGCGCCCGAAAGTTTAGCCCTGCGATATTCCTGTTTTACCCCTGCCACATGAACGGAAAAGGGCTGCTTTGGTAACTCCATTGTTTTCCCCTCTTTGCCCCCAACATTCTTCCCTAGAGCCCCTCCCCTTCCCCTCCCCGACCCCCCCAACCATGGCAAGCCGCCGAATCTAGTCCTCCGCCGCAGCGGTGGACCTCACACCCCGCCGGATCTACCTTCCGCAACTTGGAACCCCCAACTGCCAACTCACCACTTCACCGGAGCCGCTTCAGCGACTGGCTTGTCCACCGCTCCAGATCTCCTTGACCGCCATCATGGTCCACCGCACCGGATCTGCTTAACCGGTGCCCTCGTCCACCACAGCGTAGGCCCTTCATTGACTCCCTCGTCTGCCCCTTCGCTGGCCCTTCATACAAGCCCTCGTCTGCCGCAACAGATCCGCCTCACCGAAAGCACTGTACAACGCGCCCGCCGAAGCCTTTGTCCACTACACCGGGCCCGCTCCACGGACGCCGTATTCAACTCCACCGGCCCTGCTTTACCGACGCCGCAGCCTCATCAGGTTATTTCAATTTGTACTCCTTTCGGTTTTTCTCTTTATCGTGCAACTGTTCACTTACCATAGATGAGCTTTCTTGTATGTCGACAGGTGCCGCAACCGTAGCACCGGAGCCGCTTCAGTGACGGCGACAGCCGGCCCAAACTCAACCGCAACACGAGCACCATCGATGATCCTTAGCTATCAAGTATGACAACGATACCCATGCGCCGCCGAGAATCAGGTACTATTATCCAATGGCCGGCGCCTACGTTCACTTTTCTAGCATAAGCAGCGCACCTTTGAATTTCTTCAGGGCATCATTCAGTTTTTCATGAGACGTGTTATTCTGCTTGCACCTGTAGGGCCATACTCCTGGCAGTGAACATGTTACATGTGCTAAATTACATACCAGTGCACATATAGTTAATATGATTTAGTTTTGTTCTGATGCCACTTGTTGGTTCCATCAGACTGCTTAATGTTCTCTATGCTTAATTACACATCAGCAAACTAGCATGTGGTTCTGCTACTTTTTGTTCGTTTTACCCTACATTTTCTGATGCTAGCTATTACATCACTGCTCCGAGCCTCTGTTCATTACTTGTTTGTGTGTTCTTGATCTTCCCAAGTTGCATGACTAATTTGATGCTTCTATTAATTATGGAGCTGCCAACCCCATCAAGCAAAAAATTTGTTCTTTTGGGGCTGGCACCTCGAACAAGCATAAAAATATAGGGAAGCAGATATACTCCCTCCTATTCTATTTACTCTGCGCATAACTCTTGACCCGCATACCAAGGAGGGCACTGGTTTAATTTTTCTGGACTAATTTGCCAATTAATTACGACAGAGGCGGATGGGGCGGGGCACAAAAGGAAACCAACGCTAGGAATAGGCAACGTGCAGACTAACACGAGAAAACTGAGAAAAAGTTATACGCAAAGTAAAAAGAATCGGAGGGAGTATTGTCATTTATGCACACAACCTTCTTTCATTAGTTTAGATGAACCATTGATGATCAATTCGGACCAGTGCATGCGATTAAAATTAATTTTACCTAAATAGATGGTGCAGAATAAACTACAACAACTAGATTTGCAACCACGGGATGCTGACGATATCTTCAAAGAACATTGCAACAGCAGCTAGGCTTCATAGCAACATATGGTAAGCCAGTGTGTTTTAGTACATGTGAAATGTAATGCGAGTGGGCTGCTTTCTTGGCTTGTGCCCTCAACATGTAATCCTACCGAATTACAAATAGTTCAGTTGTCTTCTTTGATGTATTGCTTGATTCGAATGCTTATTTGTTGTTACGATATACCTGAGTTGGCCAATATGTGAGCAGTGCCTGCTGTACTATCGTAAAGAAATGCATGCCTATTTCATTTGAGTCCTTAACTTTTCCTCTCAACTTCATCACAAGACTGTCTTCGTAGTCTATATGAGGCCACACTGCTAAGTGCTTTCTCAGATTATTTCAACTGCTTAGATGCCTTGGCAACTTAAATATAGCGGATGTACACTCCCTTTCAACTAGGGATGTCAACTGGGTCCGGTTTAATCCCGATTAAAGTCCACTAGTGGTATGATAGTTCAAAAGAGTTTTTGTTTTTTTGAGGAAAATGAACTAGTGAGGTAGAAAAAACTAACTAGATGGGACTGGAGGATTTTGTTTATTTGCCACTTACATCCCTAGTTTCGTCTTACCATTTTAATTTCTTTTCGGCTAATGCTGCTTCGAACCATTTAAATATAGTTTGCCATGCTCGGCAATAATTCGTCCGTCGTTTACCATGTAAGCTTACTGCCTGGATCATACGATAACTATCTCTTACTGATGTCCAGCGGAAACCTTCAGGATGCCGTCACACTAGGACACAATGTACAACCCCAGAATCTATTTGTGGAAGCAGTGCACCATCCATGTTACCAAATGGTAGCAGTTCAGAGGAAACACCACCGGAGAGCAGTCTGAGCACAGATATTATAGTGCTTGAGGCTCTACTAAAGGCAGAAAGAGATGGTGTGGCTGCCATGAATGAGGTAATCTTTATCTTGAGGCTGGAAATTACGGAATTAGCGGCACACATTATGCAAGCAACCCAAGAATTGGAGGAAGTAAGAATGTTGCATTTGAAGACGGAGGAGGTCCTGCTGTTTCTGCTATCGGAAGCCCAAGATAATCCCGGTTATTCTTTAGATACCAGTTGAAATTTTCATTAGATTATTGTTCTTGCATGTTGTGTCATGTCTCTGAATGGATTATGTTGCAAGACCCCCTATGTTGTCCATGTGTTGTAATGATCCGAATTTTCTAGGCAAGGTAATCCTCAGTACTTGTATGATTGACATAAGGTGAGCATGTGAGCATATTGTATTGGATGAAATAAATGTTTGACTCAGAGTGTATCCAACCTACTGAATTCGAAGATCACGGCATTTCTAAATCATAATCATATATAAAGGTGGGATAAATCTTTGTTGTAGTTTTGAAGAAATAAATAACAAAACATATAATTATCTGTGGATATTCGTAATCGGATACAAATTGGATTTGAATTTAGTTTGCCAGGTCCTAGGGCAAATGTGAATGCTAATTCTCCCAAGTTTTGAACGAAGCAGCTAAACACCCACTATAATTTGTGGGCTGCCCGAAGCAAGTGTTTGCGAGATGGAAATTACTGTCTACCCCTGACACTTGACATCCTTATCGACAGGATTTACACTACTGTCGATAGGGGTAGACTAGTAACTTCAATCAGATGTGACACGACGGCCTCTGAGCCCATTCAGACACGGTGGGCGCCAAACATGGGCGGCAAAACACATTAATTCAAGCTCGTCCGAAAGACATGTGTCTCTTCCTCCATTTGCCCATTCATACACGGTGGGCGGCAAAACAAACTCTCCTCGTCCGAAATCGATGTAGGCTTATATTTTAAATAGGGACAGATGTGTAACTTCCATCAGACGTGACACAACCGCCCTACCTATCAGCCCCGTTCATACACCGTGGGCGCCAACCATGGGCGGCAAAACACCCTCTCCTCGCCCGAAATAGTTACCGGCAAATATTTGGGAGATGCGAGATTACCGTCCTATCCCCAACCGACGCGATGTCCGAAATTTTAAACGGGGGATAAGTTCGTAACTTTCCCCCATTTCAGAGAAGCGCGTCCCAAAGTTTGAGATCCCCCCTCCCCTCCATTTCCCCATTCATACACCGCCAGTGGCATGACAACCTCCGCACTGCGGCCAGCCTCCTTCGTCCGCCACCCCATCCTCCACCTTGCCGGAGCCGCTACCCCTACCTCGTCATCCACTGCAAGAGATGGACGTCTCTCATCCACGAAGCTGGACCAGGATCCTTTCATCGCCTCCTCTCGCTTCATCGGCGCCGTCGTCCACCTTGTCGTTGCCGCTCCTACGACCGCCTCGTCCACGGCAACAGGATATATCCCCTGACCCGGCCGTCTGCTGTCTAAAGTCTTCTTCCCTGCCGCCGACAGCCATCGCACCTGCAGCACCCTCAACGTATCAGCATAGGCCTACACGGCGTCGCAAGAGAGCTGGTACTCTTCCATATGTGCTTAAGTTATTGATCTCACCCAGAAAATAGATCGTAATTTGTTTACTATACTTTTCTTATCCGTACCAAATCGTAGTGGCTAGTTGAAAGCAAACATTGGTTGCGAAGTAGCTTCATCCAGTTTGCACCTTCAGATCCGCCATGGCACGGGCACTATACTCGTAAAGCTTATGGTTTCCCCCTTCATATTCACTACCATCATCGTAGGTGCTTCGTGTCATGCTAGCACTGCTCCTCAAGACCTCAACCCAAAGCTTACGTGTTGAAATACGAATCTGATATGATGCTAATATCACTAAAACAGAGAATGTTTAATTGGTCACCTAATGTTCCTATACTCGTTTCGAAAAGCATGTGCGCCACCCACTGGTCCAGCTAGTTCCACTTTCCTGATTTTTCTCTTGATGCTTAGGGTTTTCCCCTTTTATATACTCTACTATGATCTGCGTAGGTGCTTTATGTCGTACTAGCATTACTCCACCCTTGAAGCTAAACAACACAACACTCAGAATTCGAAAGCTTAGTTGTTCAAATATGATTGTGATATGATACTGATATTAGTTAACCGACACATTTAATTGGTTAGCTAAAGGTCCCACTTGAGTTTCCAAATGCATGCCGCGACATATAGAGAGACAGCATAATTGCATTTCTTTGTCACTTGTTGACCGTACTTTCTTGTCCATACCAAATCTTAGTTGTTATTTCAAAGCAAACATCGGTTGCTAACTACCCTTTGCGCGGTTTGCAGCTTCAGATCTGCCATCCCACTGCCACGGTCAACACTGTACTCATCATGCTTATGTTTTCCCCATTTTATGATGACCACAATCCGCCTACGTGGTTCGTATCGTAATAGCACTGCTCCACCCATCGAGCTAAACAAGCTTAGTTGTACAAATTCATATCTGATATTATTGCTGATATTAGTAAAACTGAGAGATGTTTAATTGGTTAGCTAATTGTTCCTACTTTAGTTTCGAAATGCACGTGACCCACATATGGAGAGACCGGAAAGAACAGTATTTCTCTGTGCGCTCTGGTTCATCATGGGTGGCCAACCGACATTGTATTAAAAGACTTGTAATATCTTCAATCTGCTTGCTCTTCTGCTCTTCTTTAAGATGATACTCTTCTCTTGCGGTCGACTGGTCAGGTCGAGTTGTTCTCCCTTAGTATATTTTGAATCTATCAGGTCGGGTCGACTTGTTCTTCTTTACTATATGTTGAAGCTATCATCTGCAAAGTGTCATCACTTCTGGAGCTCTCATATTTTGAGTAGTAGGCCACATTATATTAATGCACACAACAAATTACAGCATGCATGGCATCTTTTAAAAGAATTGCAGAGATAGCACAAAGGGTTTTACAGGGAGGCAGTATTGGATTAGAATCACTTTTGCCTTACAAAGAAAATCTCACTTGTTTTTATGTTTTCATGCATGTCAGATATTGAACATTATCAAAATGAATATGAGAATGGGCGCACGAGAGGAATATTGCGGAATGATCCACTGGCTATCAAACTTGGCATGGTGGAGGATGGCCTATCTTATTCACCCATCAAGGTGCTTGCTCTAACTTTGCAAAGTTGTATTGGTCGCACATATTTTGCATCTGACCTCTTGCATTACTTCTACTTTCTTACACCATCTGCTTAGTTTAAGCATCATATATGAGTATATGCCATACCTATCCATTTTCTGTACCTATTCCATGTGTCGTCACACTATATTTTTCCAGTCAGGTGTTGTTCTTTCGTAATAGGTGTCCAAAAGGAAGAGGGTGAGTGCAGGTCGTCAAGGAGTACAAACTAGGTATTTGGAAAAGGTAGTGATACCTGTTAAATTAGATAGATCAGCAGCCACAGAAAACACAGGCCCAACTGTACCACACTTTACCCATACTCAAGTGGCCAAACCCCTATTAGAACTGCTGGGAGCCCAGCGTCAGGTACTGTCTATGATATCAATTCAAAATTTGAACTCCTAAATTTCTGCTTGTGCCTTACCTTCTCTCTTGTATGAAAACTAATTTCAGATGAATCTCCTTGCTCAAAGGATCATACGATCTCAAAACAATAATGGGCTCTGCATTGCTCTTGTCAGTACCTCTCTCCCTTTTGCCTTGTGACGCTGTACTTAATTAATTGCTATTTGATTATGTATCATCAGTCTGCACCTGAGCTTCATTATCCTCTGTTTCTTCCAATATTATTTGATTTATATTTACTCTTTGCAAAATGTAGAATAATGACAACGCTTGTAAAGAATTATCTTTGGTGAATTTATTGAATTATCCTTCCATCAACATGGAGAAGGGCTTTGTCCAGCCCGTGTTAACATGTAATGTAAGTTCATCCTTCTCAACCCTTCAAACTTTGTTCTAGTATAGATTAGGATAGGCATCATTTCCTCCACTGCTGTTTGCTTTGCTGTTTACATCTGATTGGATGTTTGCAACAACTAACAGTTTCAAATTGTAGTTGTAAAAACATGTTCCTTATGCAGAACAGATCCATTTATTTGCTTATATAATTGTGAAACCTGTTACATGTCTCCTTGTTTCTCTTTCAGACTCATATCTCTTATGCCAGGCAGAACTTTAGGGAAGATAGTGAGCCAAACCATTTTGAGGACAGCGAGATGACCCCAAGGTCCTGTCTTGATGAAGATAGTGAGTTGAAGCTACTCACCAGCAGGTGTGAGACAACCTCTGTGCAGTCGCTGCCTCAATCAGTTCGACTTCTTCAGTCTCAACTTAAAGCGGAAAGGCTTGCTTCAGCTCAGCTCTGACTTGAAGTCAAAGATGCCATGAAGATGTCAGAGGACTGCCGTGCGCACCATCATGCCTTAAATCTAGTGTTGATGCATCTATCATTGACACAACTGAGGTCTACTCAGCTTCTTCAGCTGTTTGGGGGGGCCCGACCTGGCCAGGCCTAGTGCCTTCTGAAGTGCTCTCAGTTTTTATATTCTTTTGTCAGTGTGTTTATTTGCACTGGTGGCGAACTTTGATGCCCAGTGGATGTAATATGCGTGATAGCCGTGATACCCTAGCGTAAGTTGCTTGCTTATTTATTTCCTTGTTGTCTTGTTTATTTGTTTGCTTCTAGTCATTGCAGTTCTTTTTCCGCGGTTTGCTAGTGGCTGCATTAACCTATTTTTTAAAACTAGGCCACAATAATAATGGGCTAATATTTACTGTAGTGACACTGAGCCTCCTACAGGCCGTAGAAACAGTGGACCTTCTACGGGCCGTAGAAACAGTGGGCCTTCTACGGGCCGTAGAAACAATGGGCCTTCTACGGGCTGTATCATCAATGGGCCTTATACGGGCAGTATGATCAATGGCCAAACATGGGCCAATAACAGGCCGCATTATGGCCGTAAATGGGCTAGAGTTGGAATCGTCCATTCATGGGCCGACCATAACGGGCCATCATTAATAGGCCGTATTTGATGACGCTATGAAAATGGCCCGAAGTATTAACAGACCACAAACGGGCCGACTGTAACCACGGGCTGAATTTGGCCCACAAGCAGAAAATGACAGTAACGGGCTGTAAGTAAACGAATGCTGGAAATGAGCCCAAGAATAAATGGGCTCTGAGAAGGCCGAAAGATAACATGGGCTGGAAACAGCCCAATGGAATAACGGGCCATTAATGGGTATAAAGTGATACACTGTTCATCACGGGCCAGTTTCACCACGGGTCGTTAATGGGTGTAAAGTGATACACTGTTCATTACGGGCTAATTTCACCACGGGCCATTAGTAGGCCAGGAGTTACATAGTGCCTCATATGGGCCGAAAGACGTCATGGGCCATACATGGGCCAGAAGTGAAAACGGGCTGGAATCATATTGGATGGCCCAGATGATGCTACTGGGCCTAATTCGGATAGGGCGTAACGGGCCTTGGGTTAGCGGGCTGTAAATGGGCTATATTCGAACATGCCGTTAACAGGCTTTCCATGGGCTGACCCGCCAGCATTTGACCAAGTCAAACAGGCCGGCCTTTACATAGGAATGGGCCTCTGTTGGGCCGTGCCACGTGCCGACGTATCATAGGCGCCTATCTGACCCACTGACGAGCTGACACGTGTTTCATCCGGCCAATAAGAATTTTACACGTGGAAATTTCCCATTGGTCGGGGCTGTTAACGGGTTATCAGATCCAAAACCCGACCCGATGGCTTAACGGCGTTCCGTTACGGTGGATGCCACGTGTAGGTCACCCTTGACGAAAGCACTTCTGTGATGCGCGATTTATCGTCATGGAAGTGGACACTTCCGTGATGATAATTTTGGTAATGTCATGGAACACTTCTACGACAGCACAGGTATGACTATCTTGATTCTGTCATAAATTTGTCATGGATGTACATGCATGACAAAAAAAAGCAACCTACTGTGACAAACACGTATCATCACGGAGGTGTATTTTTTTGTAGTGTGTGTTGGGGACACAAGAGACTCTTTGTTATTTGGTTGCAGGGTTGTTTGAGAGAGACCATCTTCAACCTATGCCTCCCACGAATTGATAAACCTTAGGTCATCCACTTGAGGAAAATTTGCTACTTTCCTACAAACCTCTGCACTTGGAGGCCCAACAACGTCTACAAGAAGAAGGTTGTGTAGTAGACATCAAGCTCTTTTCTGGCGCCATTGCCGGGGAGGTGAGTGCTTGAAGGTATATCTTTAGATCTTGCAATCAAATGTTTTGTTTCTTGTTTTAGCACTAGTTTAGTTTATAAAAGAAAACTACAAAAAATGGAATTGAGTTTGCCTCATACGCTTCATCTTTTTAATATCTTTCGTGAGAATGATGGAAAGGAAAATTGTGCTCAAATGCTAGAAGAAGTCTATAAAATGTTTGGCACTAAATCTTTGAATGATGAGCATGATTGCAATGTTGTTAGTATGAACTCTTTGAATATCCATAGTACTAATGATGATTGCACTAGTCATGATGAAAATGTCTCTTATAAGCATGCCAACTTTTGTGGAATACATAGAGCTTGCAAATACACACCAATTAAGGAAAATATATTTTGCAAGAGGCATAAGTATTTGGAAACTACATGGTTGCAAGAAAGTCTAGATGTTTGTGCTGAAAATTTAAAATTTCTTCACCATACTTGTGAACTTTGCAATGAAAATGGTCATTTAAATCTCAAATGCAAATTGTTTCATGATCGTATTGTGTCCAAAAATTGTGATGATTTGATTTCCCTTGCACATCATAATGAACTTAGTTTGCTTTTGGGTTATGAAGAAATGAAACGTATAACTAAGCATATTCCAGAATATAACCTTCAGAAATTCCTCGATATTGATCTATAAGAAATATTTATGTATTGTGCGGTGAATTGCATTAAAAATCCTTATATTTCCAATTACATAAAGAAAAGAAAACAGATAGAGGATGAAGAGAATACTAATGAAAGGGAAGAGGCCTCCCAATATCCTCCTATTATTTCTTATGATGAATCAGGTAACGAGGAGGAGTCTTCTATTCAACCAATCTCATCAATAAGGAGCTCCAAAAATAGGATTGAACCCACACATAATGTGAAGAAGAAAAATAAAAGACGGAGAAGTAAAGGTAAAGAGGTATCCCTCCCAAATGATGTTGCCCCTATCACTCATTGTGATGATGATAATTGCTATACCACTACTAGGAAAATGCCTACTAATGGCGCACCTAATTTGGCCATTAATGGCGCATTAGTGGTGCGCCATTAGTGCCACGCCATTAGTATATTTTACTAATGGCGCACCAAAGGTGCGCCATTAGTATCTGGTATACTAATGGCGCACCTCAGATGCGCCATTATTATATACAATAGTGCGCCATTAGTATGCCTCCCAGGGGGCCATGTATACCCAGGTGCTTTGGCATACTAATGGCGCACAACAACAAGATGCGCCATTAGTAACTTCGGCATACTAATGGCGCTGTTAGGACCCCGACTCAATGTCACATCGATCTAGCCTGTAACACCTCATATCACTTTGCGGCCTCACGCACGGTATTCCCACGGGTGTCGCCTTACCTTTGCCCGGGACCGTTTGCGCCTTTTGGCTCACGTATATGATGATGTCGCTAGCATCCATATGATAAGGAGCCCGAGCTGACATGACTAGTCGTAAACCCAAAGTGGCACAGACTTACAGGGACAGGCATCCATGACCCAGCATCGAACGTGTCGGTCATCAGCAAGTGGGTCCGGGCTGTAGCACTGGGCTAGCAGGACTCTGGTAAACCGGGCTGTAGCGGGCTAACAGGGCTCCGGTACTCAATGCGTGACATTTCCCCGAAGGGACAGACACAGGAACGAAGAAGGACACATGCCGGCCAGCCTAAGTGTTCCGGAGCAGTAGCAAGCTACCATGGCTCAATGGAAACACTAGGAGACATTTCCCGGTAAGAGAGGCTACTAAAGATAAACAACTAGATACTCAGATCCCACACATACCAAGCATTTCAATCATACACACAATATGCTTGATATGTGCAAATACAACAAGGCATCACAACATGACTCTACGACACAAGTACTTTATTTAAAGGCTCAGAGAGCCATACATAACATACATACAAGTACGGGTCACACGACCCACATTCAAGTCATACAGTCATACAAACCAGCAGCGGAAGTAACTTGTCTGAGTATAGACAACTAGTAAAATAAAAGAGGCTTGGAAAGCCTAGCTATACTACATGGACCTTCACAAGCTCAGGATTACCACCTGGGCCTTAGTCTACTCGTCGATGTCAACGTCTACGAAGAACCCATCAGAAGGGGTTGCAGCGCCTTCTGTAAAATGTAAATTATAGCAACATGAGTACAAAGGTACCCAGCAAGACTTACGTCAGATCCTACATACATGCACATTATCAAGAAGGGTTGGTGGAGTTATTGCAGCAAGCCAGCTTTGACTCTTGGCTAAGCTATCCTACGAGACTCCAACTTGAAATGGTTTTGCGCACATGAGTCCACTACTCACCACTTCAATACACCACCGAGGATCCACCTCCGTCATCCTACGGAAGAGCCATCCTCGGCACTCACGCTTATCTTGAGACTTTTAGTAGTATCCATTCACTTGTCTATGAACTGTATAAGGAACCAAGTAGTCCTTTACCGCGGACGCGGCTATTTGAATAGATCATGTTAACCCTGCAGGGGTGTACTTCTTCATACATGTTTCCACCACTTAGCGTCTGCACACGACATGTGCTCGGCAGACTTCAAGCGAAAGCCGACGTGGGTGTAGACCACGACCTACCTAAACACCTAAGTCTCTAGTCCAGGTTTATCGCCTATCCAGGTTCCATCCGCAGGGAGTCCGGCCGAGGTTTCCCATACGGCCCCGAACGATGTGTACAGGGTTCCCGAGATACCTAATGGGTATTCGATACACCGTGCCACGTACCTACCGCATCACAGCCCACCCCGCGGGTTAGCGCTGTCCACGGCCTCCAGTAAGCTACAAACACCAGAAACTACTTGCAACTCCTGGACAGAGGACTAGGGTGAATAAGAAGTCGAGCGGGGTCATATTTCAGGGCCCAATGCATGGTAGTAGCTAAATCTTAAATCACGCATATAGATCTCAGTTCTTAAGGTCGGCTTCAATGAAACAACCCACCATGTACTCCTACATGGCCTCTCATCGATACCTTTACCAAATCGTGTTCACCACATCACTCTCATTACCGACATGATCATTTCACTCTAGCCCATCACCCAGATGAACCAGACCTGACACGACTCTAAGCATAGCAGGCATAGCAAGGTAGGAACAACACATACATATGGCTCAATCAATTCCTACACATGCTAGTGGGTTTCATCTAATTACTGTGGCAATGACAGGTCATGCAGAGGAAATGGGTTCAACTACCGTAGCACACAGCAGTTTGAAACGCGTTGTCTTAATGCAGTAAAAGAGAGCAAGAGCGAGAACATGGGATTGTATCGATATGATCAAATGGTTGGTTGCTTGCCTGATGGATCAATGCACAGATACGGTTCTTCGCTAGGGTAATCACGGTACTCCTCGGAGGCAGAACCTGCCGCAAAGAACACCGATACACAACCATCACCAAACAATGTGCGACAATATGATGCATGCATGAAACATGGCAATATGAGTGTGTTGGGCTAATGCAACTAAAACCAGATGGGTTTGAATCAATTTGAACCAAAGATTCAAATTTCAAACTCATAAATGGCCCTTTAAAGTGTTTTATCTTGTTCTGCACTAAACTTCAAGTTAGTTTGTTCAAACATGCATTAAACTAGTACATATGGATAGATTGGATTTTTCTGATCATTTTTCATATATAATTTGTTTGATTTGGAGCTACGGTTGAATTTATATGAATTTTTGAAGTTTGCAACAATTTCTGGAATTTATAAATCATTTTAGATTTATGTTAATTTCAGAAAAGGTTTACTGCATCAGCATGATGTCATGCTGACCGCAGCAAGTCAAGAGACCCGGTCCAGGTCAAACCTGACGCGTGGGTCCAGGGTGTCAGTGGATAATTAACTAATTTAATTTAGTTTAAACTAATCTGGATAATTAGCAGAAGGGGGCCCCACCTGTCATTGACTCAACAGAGTCAACCAGGGCCCACCCGTGGTCAAAGTCAAAACGGCTGCACTGGCGTTTAGCCGCCGGCGAGCCCGACGCAGCGGCGGAAGTGGTTTTGGCCATTCCGGCCACCAAATGGGTCGCAAAGGGCATCGGGGTGGAGCTGAGGACGAGCCGCGGCTCTTGCTGGAGTCAGTTGGGGTCGGGGTGGCCGGAGTTGGCGCCGGCGACGACCTAGGGGGTCACCGGAGTTCGGGTGAAGGTGAACTCGGGGCTAGGGTGTGCGGTGAGGTGCGGGGAGTGCACGGTTGGACTCAACGCAGCGTGGTGAGTGCGTTGGACACCGTGAGGTGGCCGGAGGATGGCCGGGAGCACGTCGGCGACGAGATCTGCGGCGGTGCGTGCGGGTGATCTTCGTGTGGTGGCTACACGGCTCGGGGGCGAGAGAGGAAGGGTAGGAGGGGTAGCTAGGCTCACAGAGCACCCGTAAAGGTCACCGGCAGGGTCGGGGACGAGCTGATGCGGCAACGGCGTTGAAGGGGATCTCCGGCAACGACGAACTCGGGCGAGGTTGGTGCGGTGGACTCGGGCCTCACGAGCACGTGGGGCTCGGTTAGCTCGACGAAGTGGACGGCGGCGGAGCTCCTGGACACCACGAGACGGAGCACGGGCGGCGGGGAGCGCGGCTACGACGATGGAGCGGCGGCGGTGGCATCGGCCATGGCTGGGGAGCGCGAGGGGGAGGAGCTGGAGAGGAGAGGGGGCGTCTGGGGGGTCGGGGGAGAGAGAGGGGTCGATCCACGTCGTTAGCCGGGTGAGTGGAGCGGCGAGGCGGCGAGCAGGTGCGTGGCACCCATGCGGTGCTCGCCGTCGAGCACCTTGCCTGCCTGCCTGCCTGGCCGGCAAGCAGCTCGCTGGCGCAGCGCTGGGCTGGGCCGGCAGGTGGGCCGGGTTGCAGGCGCCAGGTAAGTCCTTCCTTTCTGTTTTTTTTCTATTTTTCTGCAACTTTGTTGAATTATTAAAAATACCTAGGCAACTCCTAAAATCACCAAACTGCTCCTGGTCCAAAGTTGGAATATTTCCAACATGAAACATTTCAGTTTAGGAATATTTGAGCATTTGAAATATTTTATATAATTTTAAATGCCCAAATTCAAATACTTATCATTTAATTCAAAGACCCTAAGATGACCTAGAAAATTGTGCAACACTTTTGGCAGAGGTTCTGAACCAAGACAAAAATGATGGACATTTTAGAAGGGCATTTCAGGTTCATTGAAAAAGTTTTTAGTAAACCCTAGTTGGTTTCAGAGGGGGCTGGGGGTTCTGACATCCCCATTTCAAGTTTCTGATGAAAGGATAGACATGATGCAACACTCTAATGCATGAACTAGCTAGGGTGTGACAACTCACCCCCACTCAAAAGAATCTCGACCCAAGATTTGGGTTCCTGCGGGAAGAAGGCGGGATACTCGAGTCGAAGACGATCCTCCCTTTCCCATGTTGCTTCATTCTCAGAATGGTGCGACCATTGAACCTTGCGAAACTTGATATTGTGACGTCGAGTGGTACGCTCAGCTTGATCGAGGATACGAACGGGGTACTCTCGATACTTGAGATTATCTTGGAGATCAAGCGTTTCGTGGTCTACTCCACGGATAGGATCCAAGAAGCAACGCCTGAGTTGAGAAACGTGGAAGACGTCGTGGACTCTGGAGAGATGCGGAGGTAGTTCCAATTGGTAGGCAACTTCTCCTCGTTTTGCGAGAATGCGAAAGGGTCCAATGTAACGAGGAGCCAATTTGCCCTTGATACCGAAGCGATGGGTTCCCTTCAGAGGAGTAACCCGAAGGTAAGCCTTCTCGTCAACCTCAAAAGTCATAGCCTTATGTTTTCGGTCATATTGACTCTTTTGACGAGATTGGGCTGTTTTCAACTTTTCACGAATGATGCGAACTTGCTCTTCTGCTTCCTGAATCATATCCGGGCCAAAGAATTGTCTTTCCCCGGTTTCTGACCAGTTAAGAGGCGTTCGACACCTTCGTCCATAGAGAACTTCAAAAGGGGCTTTGCCCAAGCTGGATTGATAGCTGTTGTTATAAGCAAATTCGGCAAATGGAAGGCATTTCTCCCACTCCATTTCGAATGAGATAATAGAAGCTCGAAGCATGTCTTCTAGAATCTGGTTGACGCGTTCCACTTGACCACTTGATTGAGGGTGGAAAGCGGTACTAAAAGAAAGGCGGGTTCCCATAGCATTTTGGAAACTTTCCCAAAATCGAGAGGTGAAAAGACTTCCTCGATCCGAGTTAATTTCCAAAGGAACACCATGGAGAGACACTATTCGGGAGATGTACAAGTCTGCTAACTGACTAGCAGTTATACTCTCACGAACAGGTAAGAAATGGGCCACTTTGGAAAGACGGTCGATAACGACGAAGATAGCGTTATTCCCTCTCTTGGTCCTGGGAAAACCGGTAATGAAGTCCATACCAATTTTATCCCATTTCCATTCAGGAATAGCTAGGGGTTGAAGGGTACCAGCAGGCCGTTGATGCTCTGCTTTTACACGACGGCAGACGTCGCAATTAGCAATATACTGAGCAATTTCTCTCTTCATCCTAGTCCACCAGAACCTCTGGCGTAGGTCCTGATACATCTTGGTACTACCGGGATGAATGGTGAGAGGAGATTCATGAGCCTCCTTAAGGATCAACTGCCGTAGATGCTGGTTCTTGGGAACCACTAAACGGTTCTCAAAGTACACAACACCATGATCATTTGTGGAGAAACATCTAGCACCTCCGCTAGCAATGTTCTCCTTGATCTTAGATATTCCCTTATCTCGCTTTTGGGCAGCGATGATTTGATCCGTAAGAGTAGGTTTCGCCACCAAGGTGGAAAGAAATCCTTGAGGAACAATGTGAAGGTTAAGCTTCCGAAATTCCTCATGGAGAAGCGGTTGACTTTGTTGTAACATCAGGTTGTTACAATAAGATTTACGACTTAGCGCATCAGCCATGACGTTGGCTTTCCCTGGGGTGTAAGTTATTCCTAAGTCGAAATCTGTGATCAACTCGACCCAACGTCTTTGCCTGAGATTTAAATCCGGTTGGGTGAATATATACTTCAGACTTTGGTGATCAGTGTAGATTTCGCAACGATTACCGAGAAGGTAATGTCGCCATGTTTTGAGTGCATGGACTATAGCTGCAAGCTCTAGATCATGAGTGGGGTAGTTTTCCTCATGTGGGTGTAATTGCCGTGAAGCATAAGCAATTACATGTCGATCTTGCACGAGAATACAGCATAGTCCTTGTCGCGAGGCGTCGCAGTAGATAACAAAATCCTTGGAAAAATCCGGTGGTACCAGTACGGGAGCAGAGGTTAAACGTCTTTTCAGTTCCTGGAAACTGTGCTCACATTGTGGAGTCCACTCGAACTTTTTATCTTTCTTGAGGAGTTCAGTTAGAGGTTTGGCAACTTTGGAGAAATTCTTGACAAAGCGACGGCAATAGCTCGCTAGGCCAAGGAAACTCCGAACTTGCTTGACCGATTCAGGTGGAGTCCAATTAAGGACGGCTTGAACTCGCTCAGGGTTAACAGCAATGCCTTTACCAGAAATTACATGTCCAAGATAGGTCACTTCTGACAACCAGAATTCACATTTAGAAAATTTGGCATAAAGGCGATGCTCTCGAAGTTTCTTCAACACTAGCCTTAGGTGTTCGGCATGTTCTTCCTTGTTCTTGGAGTAGATGAGTATATCATCGAGGTAAACCACGACGAATTTATCCAAATACTCCATGAAGATTGAGTTCATCAACCGAGAGAAGGTGGCTGGAGCGTTGGTTAAACCGAAGGACATGACGGTGTACTCGTATTGGCCATAACGAGTAACAAAGGCCGTTTTCGGAATGTCCCCGTTTCTGATTTTGATTTGATGGTAGCCCAACCTCAAATCCATTTTAGAGAAGACTGAGGATCCAGCGAGCTGATCATACAGGTAGTTGATCCTGGGGAGCGGATACTTGTTCTTAATTGTGACCAAGTTGACAGGTCGATAATCTACAACCATCCGGTCCGTACCATCCTTCTTCTTGACGAAGAGGACGGGGCAAGCCCAAGGAGATGAACTAGGTCGGATGAAACCCTTTTTCAAGGACTCATCGAGTTGTTTCTTAAGCTCAGCTAGTTCAAAAGGTGCCATCTTGTAGGGTCTTCTGGAAATCGGGACTGTTCCTGGAATGAGATCTATCACGAATTCGACATCTCTGTCAGGTGGAACACCTGGCAATTCCTCTGGGAAGACATCCGGAAAGTCACGGACTACCGGAACGTCCTCAAGGTCTGGCAAAGGGCTGGCGTTAAGAGAATATAACTGTCGCTTGGCTATTCGGGTCAAGACATTGACTATCTTCCCCAAGGATGGGTGAGTTGAACAGTCCTAGAGAAGCAATCAATTTTGGCATGATGGGCTGACATCCAGTCCATACCCAAGATGATATTAATATCCGAAGATTTGAGGGCTATCAAAGATGCGAGAAAAACAAGTTTGTCGACTTGAATTTCATTTCCATGGCTTACTCTAGAAGTTTGCCATTTGGATCCCGGAGTTTGAATTACCATAGAGGTGGGCATCTCACAGAATGTGGTGTTATGCAGACGAGCATAGCTCTCAGATATAAATGAATGAGATGCTCCTGTATCGAAAAGAACAGATGTCGGGTGGCAATTAACAAGGAGCGTACCGAGAACGACATTGGGATCTTCTTGAGCCTCTTCCGTAGAAACACAATTAACATGGCCACGAGCAGTGGTGGCCGGCTTGGCGTAGAACACTTTCCCTGTCGGCTTGCCGCGGCCAACAGTTTTTGCTGTCTGGTTGGGGTTGGTTTGGGGACACTCGCGCATATAGTGGCCTGATTCCCCACACTTGAAACAAGTCACGGAACTGGTACGTGGAGGAGCATTGTTGGTTGGACCACCATAGGGCTTGGCTGGTGCATATGGCTGAGCTGGGCGAGGCGCCTGGAAGGATGGCCTCGGTGTGAACCTGGGTGGCAGGGCAGTGTTAGGCACCCACACACGGCGCTTCTGAGGACCAGCACTGGATGAGGAACCCAAGTCACGGCCATGCTTGCGTGTTGCTTCATAATCACTGACCAGTCTCAGCACTGATGGCCTTGTTAACAAGCTTCTGAAAAGATGTGCACTCATGCAGACGGAGGTCACGGCGAAGCTCAGGACTAAGTCCCTTACGGAACCTTGCCTGCTTCTTGGCATCAGTAGAAACTTCCTCCGTTGCATAACGGGCAAGGTTACCAAACTCCCTGCTGTAAGCGTCAACAGAGAGTCGACCTTGAGTGAAACTACAGAACTCCTCACGTTTACGGTCCATGAGACCCTCTGGAATGTGATGTTCACGGAAAGCCTCGCTGAATTCAGCCCAAGTAGTGACATGGTCCGCTGGGCGCATAGCTCCATAATTCTCCCACCATAGACTGGCGGGGCCTTCAAGATGATATGCAGCAAAGGTGACCTTGTCAGCCTCAGCTACTAGCGCAGAACGCAGTTTGTGAGAAATACTGCGAAGCCAGTCATCAGCGTCGAGAGGCTCGACGGAGTGGTGGAACGTGGGTGGATGTAACTTGATGAAATCACTGAGTGACACCAAGTTAGTCCTCTGATGGTGTGCTGTGTTCTGTTCAATACGCTCCAACAAACGGTTGGTCTCCCGCTTGTTTCTCTCAGCCTCTAGCATAACTTCTGCCAGAGAGGGAGGGTGAGGCAGATTTCTATCCCCAACTCTGCTGCCTTCGGCCTGCTCTGGGGGAGCAGGGTTGTTGCGGGTGTTGACCATCCTAGGAAAAACAAGACAATGGTTTAGTCCAACATGACAAGATTCTGACATAGAATGTAGAATGTAATGGACAACTCAGAATGCAAGATGATCATCCGTATGACATGGTAGATACAGAAACTACTTCTTTTATTCCATCATCATACACACCATACGAGGTTTAGTACAAGACCAACAAGTACTACTATGGTGAGAGGAGGATTACATATCATCGGAGGCATCCCAAGCTCCTATACATTATTTTTCCTACACCCCCGGAATTACTACACGCTAAGTCATATTCCACAAGTCACGCAGGACGGTGGAAATATAACTATTACAATACCTAGTGGATCTACTACTATCTCAGTCATCTCCGTAGTAGTTCTCATAGAAGTCTCCTCCAAAGCCTGGAAGTTCAACGTGAGCATCTGGAAACAAAAGGTCCTGAGGAGCCTGTGGACCAAAAGGGCTAGGGTGAGGTCTTGGACCAACAAACGGTGGCCTGCGAGGACCACGAGGTGGGGTGATGCCTCCCACATCACGCCAATCCATCATGTCCGGCAGAGCAGACCTAACAGGATACAGATCTCTCATATCCATGCATCCAGCTTGCACAGCCGGTGCAAACCGAGTCAAGGTGGCCCAATGATCGGCGCGGGTGTTGAAAAGCTCCATTCTCAAGGCCTGATTCTCTCGGTCCTTATCCTCGAGCAACTCAGCAGTGGTGCGAGTTAGTGAGTCCTCCTGACTGGAGTCAGCATAGATAGCCCGGAGATAACCGTGCGCTCCAGGAAGTGAAGCCGGCATATACCGGAAGTCGGTGTTGCGAAGCAGGCCAGTCCTGACTCGCATGATAGTCATCATAGAATTAGCCGCATCTTGCACAACCATCTCAATAGTAACACCGAGCCCATAGGAACAGTGAAGAGCCTCGGTAGAACCAGGATAAGAGGGAAATATCCGGACGGTGCAAAGATACTGGCTTTGGTTAAAATCTCGAAACTGCTCTTCGACCATGTATTCGGGATACCAACGGTAACCCGTCTCGATCATCACTCGGACTAACATGGCCGTATGACCGGTCACACCAATGCATCGGGTCAGGCGAACCACTTGATTTTGGTCGCGAGTGGCCATCTGAAAGCACAACCATAATGCAAAGGCATTCGAATTTCTAGCAAAATTTCGACAGCATAACGGCTGTAAATGCTCAGGAAGGGTTTGAGACATTTATCAAAAAATTGCATAGACACTCAACAATATCATATCAAGGTTCTGGGTCCAACTTATCAGCATAACAAGGTAGTAGAACTGATCTAGGCTTATAGTCATCAAACCTATAAGGTACTACTGATTCGTAACACGTGAACCTGATAGAGAGAGAAGATCCTAATCCTTAATCCCCGGTAGAAGAATGGACTGACTCAGATCAGAATGCCATGAGGTAAAGAAGTAAAAAGAGCCTTACGTACCATCCCACGATCAATTCCCCTACATATAACTAAAACATTTCTAGACTCAACATCGACCAGTTTGGCTTGGAGAACCTACAGGCAGTCCGGCTCTGATGCCAATGCTGTCAGGACCCCGACTCAATGTCACATCGATCTAGCCTGTAACACCTCATATCACTTTGTGGCCTCACGCACGGTATTCCCACGGGTGTCACCTTACCTTTGCCCGGGACCGTTTGCGCCTTTTGGCTCACGTATATGATGATGTCACTAGCATCCATATGATAAGGAGCCCGGGCTGACATGATTAGTCGTAAACCCAAAGTGGCACAGACTTACAGGGACAGGCATCCATGACCCAGCATCGAATGTGTCAGTCATCAGCAAGTGGGTCTGGGCTGTAGCACTGGGCTAGCAGGACTCCGGTAAACCGGGCTGTAGCGGGCTAACAGGGCTCCGGTACTCAATGCGTGACATTTCCCCGAAGGGACAGACACAGGAACGAAGAAGGACACATGCCGGCCAGCCTAAGTGTTCCGGAGCAGTAGCAAGCTACCATGGCTCAATGGAAACACTAGGAGACATTTCCCGGTAAGAGAGGCTACTAAAGATAAACAACTAGATAGTCAGATCCCACACATACCAAGCATTTCAATCATACACACAATATGCTTGATATGTGCAAATACAACAAGGCATCACAACATGACTCTACGACACAAGTACTTTATTTAAAGGCTCAGAGAGCCATACATAACATACATACAAGTACGGGTCACACGACCCACATTCAAGTCATACAGTCATACAAACCAGCAGCGGAAGTAACTTGTCTGAGTACAGACAACTAGTAAAATAAAAGAGGCTTGGAAAGCCTAGCTATACTACGTGGACCTTCACAAGCTCAGGATTACCACCTGGGCCTTAGTCTACTCGTCGATGTCAACGTCTATGAAGAACCCATCAGAAGGGGTTGCAGCGCCTTCTGTAAAATGTAAATTATAGCAACATGAGTACAAAGGTACCCAGCAAGACTTACGTCAGATCCTACATACATGCACATTATCAAGAAGGGTTGGTGGAGTTATTGCAGCAAGCCAGCTTTGACTCTTGGCTAAGCTATCCTACGAGACTCCAACTTGAAATGGTTTTGCGCACACGAGTCCACTACTCACCACTTCAATACACCACCGAGGATCCACCTCCGTCATCCTACGGAAGAGCCATCCTCGGCACTCACGCTTATCTTGAGACTTTTAGTAGTATCCATTCACTTGTCTATGAACTGTATAAGCAACCAAGTAGTCCTTTACCGCGGACACGGCTATTCGAATAGATCATGTTAACCCTGCAGGGGTGTACTTCTTCATACATGTTTCCACCACTTAGCGTCTGCACACGACATGTGCTCGGCAGACTCCAAGCGAAAGCGGACATGGGTGTAGACCACGACCTACCTAAACACCTAAGTCTCTAGTCCAGGTTTATCGCCTATCCAGGTTCCATCCGCAGGGAGTCCGGCCGAGGTTTCCCATACGGCCCCGAACGATGTGTACAGAGTTCTCGAGATACCTAAGGGGTATTCGATACACCGTGCCACGTACCTACCGCATCACAGCCCACCCCGCGGGTCAGCGCTGTCCACGGCCTCCAGTAAGCTACAAACACCAGAAACTACTCGCAACTCCTGGACAGAGGACTAGGGTGAATAAGAAGTCGAGCGGGGTCATATTTCAGGGCCCAATGCATGGTAGTAGCTGAATCTTAAATCACGCATATAGATCTCAGTTCTTAAGGTCGGCTTCAATGAAACAACCCACCATGTACTCCTACATGGCCTCTCATCGATACCTATACCAAATCGTGTTCACCACATCACTCTCATTACCGACATGATCATTTCACTCTAGCCCATCACCCAGATGAACCAGACCTGACACGACTCTAAGCATAGCAGGCATAGCAAGGTAGGAACAACACATACATATGGCTCAATCAATTCCTACACATGCTAGTGGGTTTCATCTAATTATTGTGGCAATGACAGGTCATGCAGAGGAAATGGGTTCAACTACCGTAGCACACAGCAGTTTGAAACGCGTTGTCTTAATGCAGTAAAAGAGAGCAAGAGCGAGAACATGGGATTGTATCGATATGATCAAATGGTTGGTTGCTTGCCTGATGGATCGATGCACAGATACGGTTCTTCGCTAGGGTAATCACGGTACTCCTCGGAGGCAGAACCTGCCGCAAAGAACACCGATACACAACCATCACCAAACAATGTGCGACAATATGATGCATGCATGAAACATGGCAATATGAGTGTGTTGGGCTAATGCAACTAAAACCAGATGGGTTTGAATCAATTTGAACCAAAGATTCAAATTTCAAACTCATAAATGGCCCTTTAAAGTGTTTTATCTTGTTCTGCACTAAACCTCAAGTTAGTTTGTTTAAACATGCATGAAACTAGTACAGATGGATAGATTGGATTTTTCTGATCATTTTTCATATATAATTTGTTTGATTTGGAGCTACGGTTGAATTTATATGAATTTTTGAAGTTTGCAACAATTTCTGGAATTTATAAATCATTTTAGATTTATTTTAATTTCAGAAAAGGTTTACTGCGTCAGCATGAGGTCATGCTGACCTCAGCAAGTCAACAGACCCGGTCCAGGTCAAACCTGACGCGTGGGTCCAGGGTGTCAGTGGATAATTAACTAATTTAATTTAGTTTAAACTAATATGGATAATTAGCAGAAGGGGGCCCCACCTATCATTGACTCAACAGAGTCAACCAGGGCCCACCCGTGGTCAAAGTCAAAACGGCTGCACCGGCGTTTAGCCGCCGGCGAGCCCGACACGGCGGCGGAATTGGTTTTGGCCATTCCGGCCACCAAATGGGTCGCGGAGGGCATCGGGGTGGAGCTGAGGACGAGCCGCGGCTCTTGGTGGAGTCAGTTGGGGTCGGGGGGGGTCGGAGTTGGCGCCGGCGACGACCTAGGCGGTCACCGGAGTTCGGGTGAAGGCGAACTCGGGGCTAGGGTGTGCGGTGAGGTGCGGGGAGTGCACGGTTGGACTCAGCGCAGCGTGGTGAGTGCCTTGGACACCGTGAGGTGGCCGGAGGATGGCCGGGAGCACGTCGGCGACGAGATCCACGGCGGTGCGTGCGGGTGATCTTCGTGCGGTGGCTACACGGCTCGGGGGCGAGAGAGGAAGGGTAGGAGGGGTAGCTAGGCTCACAGAGCACCCGTAAAGGTCACCGGCAGGGTCGGGGACGAGCTGATGCGGCGACGGCGTTGAAGGGGATCTCTGGCAACGGCGAACTCGGGCGAGGTTGGTGCGTTGGACTCGGGCCTCACGAGCACGTGGGGCTCGGTTAGCTCGACGAAGTGGACGGCGGCGGAGCTCCTGGACACCACGAGACGGAGCACGGGCGGCAGGGAGCGCGGCTACGACGATGGAGCGGCGGCGGTGGCGTCGGCCATGGCTGGGGAGCGCGAGGGGGAGGAGCTGGAGAGGAGAGGGGGCGTCTGGGGGTTCGGGGGAGAGAGAGGGGTCGATCCACGTCGTTAGCCGGTGAGTGGAGCGGCGAGGCCGCGAGCAGGTGCGTGGCACCCATGCGGTGCTCGCCGTCGAGCACCTTGCCTGCCTGCCTGGCCGGCAAGCAGCTCGCTGGCGCGGCGCTGGGCTGGGCCGGCAGGTGGGCCAGGTTGCAGGCGCCAGGTAAGTCCTTCCTTTCTGTTTTTTTTTCTTTTTCTATTTTTCTGCAACTTTTTTGAATTATTAAAAATACCTAGGCAACTCCTAAAATCACCAAACTGCTCCTGGTCCAAAGTTGGAATATTTCCAACATGAAACATTTCAGTTTAGGAATATTTGAGCATTTGAAATATTTTATATAATTTTAAATGCCCAAATTCAAATACTTATCATTTAATACAAAGGCCCTAAGATGACCTAGAAAATTGTGCAACACTTTTGGCAGAGGTTCTGAACCAAGACAAAAATGATGGACATTTTAGAAGGGCATTTCAGGTTCATTGAAAAAGTTTTTAGTAAACCCTAGTTGGTTTCAGAGGGGGCTGGGGGTTCTGACATCCCCGTTTCAAGTTTCTGATGAAAGGATAGACATGATGCAACACTCTAATGCATGAACGAGCTAGGGTGTGACAGGCGCACTGTTTAATGATGCGCCATTAGTATCCTTTGGCATACTAATGGCACACTGTGATGTGATGCGCCATTAGTATGAATATTAGGTTTTTTTTATTTTTTTATTTTCTGTTTTTTGCACAGGTTACAAAATGTATAATTGGAAAAAATATAGACAGCACACATCAACAACAGATTCATCGAATACAATAGAAGATTAGTCTCTGAATACAATTCATCATATTAGTCTCCGAGTACAATTCATCATATTAGTCTTCGAATTGAAAAGACCGAACAAAGATAGAACATTATATTACAAGTCTCGAGACCGCGAGTAGCGAGTTTGTCTTGACATTACAAGTCGATATCGATCATCTAAACTACCATCACATAGAAGAGAGCTGCGGTCATCACGATGAGCATCATCACGATGAAACTCGTCTTCATCCGGTTCCTCCAGCGCTCCCTCCCCTCTCCCGCTAGATAGCGGGCGTATCTAGATTCGGCCTCGGCCCTAGTGGTGTACCCTTTGTAACTGTTACCACTGAATCAGTGAACCTGTCTCCGACACTCCTCCCAGTCGTCGTAGACTCCGGGAACCTTACCCTTGTACATGACATACGACGGCATCGCTATGCAGTAGCCAAACGAAACGTTAGTACCAATTCACAGACAATACATAAGCAATATATAAGTATGCAACAGAACAATCGAAAGAGAAAAGCAAGACATTAATAGCATCGATTACATCTAAGTTGAACGACTCTCGAAACCAAAGAGACATACTACAAGTTCATTAAAGTTTAATTACAACATGAGCCAATCGATGTTTCAGAACTAGACACAGCATCACTGCTTTCGACTCGACTCAAGGGACCGGAGCGTGGATGAAGCCGCCGTATATCGTGGGAGTCATGAAATAACGGTCGTTGTCAGCCTGCATTTGTAGCATTGTGTCGATGTCACTGTTGGACGGTTGATTTCTGAGGTAGAACTGCCCCGAGGTACGAAGGACATCTTGATGGATGATTTCCGCAAACTCCGACTGGATGTGAAAGAATTCTTGTCTGATGTCCGCGTCCTGGATTGCCGACACGCTCGCGGCCCAATCTTTGAGTTTACTCGGTAGCAGAAGTTGATGATGGTCCCGTACGATCACCCGCATGTGATGGATGGCATAGTAGGCACCCTTCTGACCGCCAGGCGGCTGCTTGACGCAGCAGAACGTCGTGTTGTGGGAGAACACGTGCTTGCCGTACTTACGAATAGGACTGGTGAAGGTGCCTCCAGATTTGACGTAGCCGGGGAGAACATCATCAAGAACCTTGTTGACATTTGTGTAGTCTACGTTCGACTGACGGTCCGGGTCGAAGTACGTGGCCATGGAATATTTGGGGCTTAGGAGGATGAGCGTGCAATGTGTGTCACTGCAGAAAACACGGAATGTTAAAAGAAAAACGATCGTAATCTAAGAATTCATATGTTACGAGGCGGTTGAGGGGAGGACTTACTCGGGAAAGTAAGGCATGAGGAAGTTATCCTTATCTTGGTTTGCCAGAATGACGCCTTCGAGGTAAGAAGTCGCGACTTGCCGGTCCCCAGCGCTGCCCAAGATCTTGGCACGCATGTAGAAGGGGTCGACTATCACGATGTCCGGGGTCTTGTCACGAATGATCCGCATCTCCATACTCAGCGAAAATAGCCGAACGAAGGTGTAGTGCAGCGGATGAAGGTTCAACATAGCGTGGATGTCATCAAACCGCAGGACGATCGTACCCCCGATGGAGTTATCCACAAAGCCCTTGCCCTCTGGCACCTTGGCCGCGAAAACCGGGTATGCCACATCCTTCTCTTTGAGACGCCGCTTCTCCAAAGAAAGAACACTGTCATGCAGAGTCCGCATAGCACCGGTTGCAGCATCGAGCATATTTCTCGGTAGCATCGGCCTACCCGCCACATGCACCCTCCTCGAGATATCCTCAGGTGAAGGTGGCCCGTCCTGAGCACGGATCGTACTCGGTGCCGGCTAGCCCGCACCCTTGTTAGTCTTTCTTTTGCGTGCCTTCTTCTTCTCCTATAATGGGACCAAGTTCTGCTCACAGACCGCCTTCTTGAGTGTGTTGGGGCTGATAATATTTCGCACCTCGCCTATCTGAGGCTCGGTGAAGTTGGCAGCTGGAGGCGTCTCCTGAGAGCTGAACGGCAGACGACGCCTGTTGCAACTTGGCTTCTCCGTGGTTCCAGCTAGATCGAGCACGTCTTTTGTTGGGTTGGGTTCTTGAGAAGGAGGCCCCATGAAGTCGCCACCGTACCCATGATCGGCAAAGTACTGATCGACGTTGGCAAATGTATCATCGTCGTCGTCGTTCTGATCATGTGCCATATGCATGTTTGGATCCAGTGGCATAGGGATGTCTGGCACCGTTGCGACGGTCTTGCCATGGGGCCGACTTGGCGCCGACACGACTGGCGGTGTTGTCTTTGGGGTGGTGTCCCCCGCCCCCAAACGAATCTGGCTCTTCGGCCAAAGCAGGGGCCAGCTCAGGCAGGCGCTGAGGGTCATCACGTCATCATCGTCGGCCCCAACGGGTCGAATCGGAGGTAACAACTCGTCGCAGCCTGGCAGCACCCGAACCAGTTGAACCCTAAACAAGTTGGGTGGCATCTGGGTACTATGGAACAAGGGGTTGCCCGGTTGAACGATTTTGCCCTTGGCGACATCGACCAACTTGTTGTTCACGAAGTGCAGGAGAGTGCACGGAACGTCGGCGGCGCCCTGCAAAAACATGTAGGGCGTCAGGGATGCCCAGTTAAAGGCAAGAAGATGAAGTCCTCGGTCGAGAGAGGCTTAATTAGTTACCGTGATGATGGCGTCGAGCTCGGGTAATGTCGAGGCACCGCCAACGGCGGGCGTGCAGTTGACGGAGGGGCCGCTTGTTGTAGAGGTGCCGGCCGGCGTACACCCGGGTGCATTAAGCTCCCGTGCCGGTGTCGGAGACACCAATGGCCCTGCCATCGTGTTCTGCGAGTTGCTGGCCGTGAAGCTAGGAATCGGGGGCGGCCCCTGTTGGCCGCCTGCAATCCACGCACTAATCCCCTGGATCAAGGTAGGCATAATGGCGGTGATCGTCCTTCCGAGTTGTTGTTCCACTTGCTCTTGGACAATCTCCGGAATCCGCGCCACCTATGCCCTGAGTTCTTGAACCTCGCGCGCCTGGCTTTCCGAGCTGGTCTTTTTCTCCTTTCGCCCACCAGTGTTATAGTATGACAACCATTTTGTCGACAAGCCTTTGCCGGCCACACGACCAGCTGACATCGGCTTACTGAGCTTATCCTTGTTCTTCATTACATTCAACGCCCTATTTAGAGTGGTGTCCCAAGGGTTGCTCTTAGTCGACCCCGCGCTACTGCTTTCAGTCGCCTGCAGAAGGAATGTGAACCATTTAGAAATTTGGCTTCATTAATTAGAATGCAACCATATGGAGCTAATTACACGGGGGTGTATTCCTTACCAGAACAAGCTCAAGCGCCCTGGTCTTCGGATCCGTGGTAAGCTCCTTTGTTTTCGGGTCCTTCTTGTAACGGGCCCTGACAAAGTTCCTGGTCTGCTTGTCACCGTATTTATCGAAGAGGGGCGGTAGGCCTTGCTCGGCACGGTCCGCCTCCTCCTTGTCCCATATAGGCTCCGCCACTCTGTAACCGCCGGGACCGAGTGTGTGTTCCCCTAAGTTCAGCTCCTGCATTTCTTTCCCCCACTTACTTGATTCGGAGTTTGCGGTGCTCGAGCAATTGATCTTGAAGTCGTTGTAGTCATCTTCGGTGATCGAAGGATTTTTCTCCTTGATCTTCTCATAACTCTCACCTTTCTCGATCATTCTCTTCACATTGCTTTTCCAAGTAGACAGGGCCTTGCTCATCTTCGTGAGGGCAGCATTGTTCACTTTATTCCCTTTGAGGCTTGTGTTTCCAAATTCAGCGGGGAACTTGTATCATTCATGCAGCTTCGTGAAGAGGAGGTTGCGCAAATTCCCTCGGTCAGGATGCCTCAGGTTCTCGGTGTTGATCGAGACGGTGCTCCGGAGAATGCACCCGAGCTGAAGCGAGTACCCCTTGACTATTCGTTCGGGCGCCGTTGGATTCCCGTCGGAGTCCACTTCAGTAACTTCCTCCTTGAGGGTGCAGAGCACGGTCGGGCGCCGGTCCTTCCGTTGCCTCTTCGGTTGGCTGCCATATGTGCGTGCGCCGCCATCATCAGTGGTGGCATCCTCAGCGGCACCATCAGTGGTGGCATCAGTGGGGTCATCCTCGGCGGTACCATCAGTGGTCTCAGGATCGGTGGGGAAGGCGGCGTCCTCATACAAGCGAGGTTGTTCCTCCATCTCCTGGGACAGCTCCCAGAATGCCTTGACGCCCGAACCCCCGGCCTCATCGTTGTTGGCCATGTTTCTCTCTAAATAGGAACAAAGTTTGGTCAAAAAGTTGGTTATTGTCAAGGAACAAGATCATGGTCTCATCATTTAGGGTTTGTCGACACCAAGGCATCCTAAAAGCTAAGCTTTTATCATTGATGGTTTTTTTATGCCGAGGCACCCTAAAAGCCTAAGCTTTCATCATTTCGGTTTTTATCAACACCGAGGCACCCTAAAAGCCATGCATTAGTCACAAGTACGCCGGGGCACTTGATCCTACTTAATTAACTACTAAGATACCCCGGCCCATGCATTAGTCACAAGTACCCCATATGTCCTATTTTTAGCAAAGTCATGCTAAAATTCACGGAAAATTTCAGCATGACCTTTGCTGAAAATAGGACATATGGAGTACCCGAATTTGACGGAACGGAAGTTAATCGACATTCCAGCAAACTCAAGGGCCTCTCGGGTGGACAAGGCAAAAAAGGCCTCCATCACAACATCAAACTAAGCATGGCAGCAAGACGATGATGCATCTTCTGTGTCGCCAACTTTCAAAACAGAACCGAAATTCTGTTGATAAATGGAAGCATTTTTATAGTCCCTCGAAACAAAATAATCACAATACAGAAGCACCTAGGTAAGAAGCTAGAAAATAATCACATATCACAGTGCCTATCAGTAGTCAGTCCTACTGACAACATTTGCAATCCTATCTGTATATCCAAATATCAATCCCCAATTCCAAGAAAACTAAAACCCCATATCACAGCAGCCACCCAACTGAAGCTCCAATAGTACAAAAGCATGATGAACAAATAAAATCAGTTCAGAGGTAGGTTTGCAAAGATCCCCAAATCACCCACTACGCCATTAGAACAACTATTGTGTCGATAGGCATAACTTAGGAAACAACCTACACCATTTCCTAAGGATATGACTAAAATGGCAATATTCTGTTTCACACCATTCCCTAAGGATATGAGTTCAATTCCCATGTATGGCATTGTGTGCCTGTCCAGTATGCTCATGTTACTAATTTTACCTTGCATGTGTGGTGCTGTTTTCCACTCTAGTTCTCTTTCTAGATATGAACATGTGCCACTAGCCATGTGGTAGATAGGCGCCTTTAGGATACGTTGATTACTACTGTTCATATCATGATATAAACTAATGTAGATTCTAGAAGCTGTGCGCAACCAATTCTGCAATACAACTACAGTACCATTCAAAATAGGCATGCACCCCATGGCAATGAAACTCTAAACCGTTATTACTTGAGAAACTAACAGGTCAAACTGTACATTCTTAATTTCTATTTATAGGTTGTTTACTTCTTTAGTAGCATTCAGTAGAAGCATGACTAACATGTGACAACTCTCAACAGCTTGTGAAAAGGTGCATCGTCAACTCATCTATATAATATATCTGAAGAACTCACACGTATAATTAACCCTACTAGACATAGTAAATCTATCTGAATCTTCAGCCCAATTTAAGCAAAGCAGAACACATTGACATGATCCAAATCATCACTATGAGAAATAACAGTGAATTGACAACTAGGCAGTAGCCTAGTGCCAAGGTACACAGTGGTGCACCCTGCGTCCAGAGTCCGAATCCCGTCCAGAACGAATTTCTGACGCCTCACTCGGGTGGGCTTCTTCTATAAAAATATGTCCAGGGTGCTAGTGCCCATGGATCTCTTTTTTTTTTAAATAACAGCCATCAAGAAACTCATTACTGCATGGTAATGCTATCCTTAGATAATTCACATTTGTTGTATGAACAAGACCACAAAAGATCCATTCAGTTCTGCCTTGCATGCATGCACAGCACAGCACAGCACATCCATACAATACATTCATGTGCACGCGAGGGGGAGAGGGGGAGAGGAGGAGGGGGAGCTCACGGGGGCCGTAGCGATAGGGCAGTGGGACGCGGGGAGGATGTCGGGGACGACGACAACGCAGGGGAGGAGGCGACGAGGTCCGGGTGGTGGTGGTGCTCCAGCGACGGTGGTGTGGACGGGGCGGCGGCCGGGCCGCCGGCGACGAGGGCAGCGGGGCGATGGCGTCCAACGAGGTGGGGCGACGGGGAGAGCGGCGCCGACGTCGGGGCCTTAGGCGGCGGTGGTTGGAGACGTCGCGGCGGGGTCGAGGCGGCATCGGGGTGGCGTCGAGGCGGCGGGGCAGCGGCGTCGGGAGAGGAGAGGGGAAGGGGATCGAGGGCGAGGGCGAGGGAAAGAGAGGGGATAGGTTTGGGCCGGGGTGGAAATATGGATGGGGGCGGCACAATACTAATGGCGCACCACCCCTCGGTGCGCCATAAGTACATCCATACTAATGGCGCACCTCACCCTGGTGCGCCATTAGTATTTTTTTTATTTCTGCTCGAGCCGACAGGTTATCTTCCACCTGACCTGATCCACACCAAGTTCCCTCTACTAGCTCGACTGGTCAGCAGCCAGTTCTCACACCAAGAGGTCCTGGGTTCGATTCCCAGGCTCCACAATTTTTTTTATGCATTTAAAATGCTGTTTGATACTTATTTGTGTTTAAATATGTTCAAACTTGTTTAAATCATAACAGTAATATTTTTTTATAAGACAGTAATAATTTTTTTAAAAATATCATCAAACAGTAATGCCGGTGGAGCGGGGGAGGGTGCGCGGGGTGCGGGGGGTCGGCGGCGGCGGTTGAGTAGGGGAGGGGTGCGGGGGGTCGGCGACGGCGGTTGAGTAGGGGAATCTAGGGTGCGGGGGGTCGGCGGCGGCGGCCGGTGGACCGGGGGGTGCTCGGCGGCGAGGGGGACCGGATCTGGCGAGGTGGGATACCGATCGAGATGGAGGGGGATCGAGATCGAGTGTCCATGAAATTTAAAAATATTCATGATAGTTCAAAAAGTGCCCATGAAATACAATCGAGAAATGAAGGCTACGATTTAAATACAATCGATCTTAGCTAGCTATCTGTTCACAATCTTCTTGCCCTTCTTTTTCGCAAATGGAGTTCTTCTGTGGAACGGACGTCCTTTAGGTAGGGTGGTCCTGCTTCTTCTTGTGGTGTATGCTGCTACTTCATCATCGTCGTCATGTTCGATCCTCGGGTCGCCGTACTTGTCGAAGTCTTGCTCATTGGCTACTCCATCCATTCTGATGATCTTCCTTTTGCCTCTCCTCACGACAACACGACTGGGCTTTGACGGGTCGGTAATGAAGAAGCATTGGTCCACTTGGGAAGCCAGTACCCATGGCTCATTTTTCGCGGTGATGTTTGTGCCCGCGGTCTTGGATTTGGCTTCGGGTATAACCATGGTGGTGAAATACCGGTCTTCTTTTAGGACGCACTTGGCCCATCTGACACGAAACATCGGGACCTTCTCTCCAGCGTAGCTCAGCTCCCAGATCTCCTCGATCCTTCTATAGTATCTGTCCTTGTCGTTACCGGTGTAGGATTCCATCGTTACCCCGGAGTTCTGATAACCATCGCTCTTCATGTCCTTGGCCTCGGTGTAGAATGTGTAGCCGTTGATATCGTACGCCTCATAGGTCATCAGGTTGTGCTGGGCGCCCTGTGACAAGGCGAATATGAGTTGTTCTTCCACGGAAGAATCCTCATGTAAAGGGTACGACAGAAGCTTCTGCTTGAACCAACGCATGAAACATGAGTTGTGCTCTTTGAGTATATCTCCGTCCGTCCTCTGTTGGCCTCGGTCATTGTACGTCTTCTTAATAAAGGTTTTGTGCTCTACCACCCAAGGATCGACCACGTCTATGTGTTGTAGCGCGACTAGGTTTGCTCTTTCAAAGTCGGCAAGTCGACCCTCGAAGTCGACATGCATTTCACGGCGACCCTCACGGTGACCCCATCCAGCGAGCCTACCGAGGTGCCTGTTGACGGGCAGACCAACGGGGTTCTCGATGCCTAGACAATTCGTGTAGTAGGAGATGCACTCTTCGGTCAGAAAGCCCCTGGCTATGCTTCCCTCTGGACGTGACATGTTGCGAACGTATCCTTTGATGACACCATTCATCCTTTCGAACGGCATCATGCTGTGCAGGAACGTCGGCCCGAGGTGGATGATATCGTCCACGATATGGACCAGCAGATGCACCATAACGTCGAAGAATGCGGGCGAGAAGTACATCTCAAGCTCGCATAGTATCACCACGATCTCTTCCTGTAGCCTTCTGAGTTGCCTCACGCCAACAGACTTCCAAGAGATGACGTCGAAAAAGTTGCATAGGCCAAATAGGGTTTCACGGACGTGCACGTCCATGATCCCACGGATTGCAACTGGAAGTATCTGCGTCATCAGCATGTGACAGTCGTGAGACTTCATCCCGCTGAACTTCAGCTTCGCTGGGTCTAGGTATCTACTTATCTTCCCCGCGTAACCGTAAGGAAGTTTTACTCCTACGAGGCAGGTGAAAAACTGCTCGATCTCCTCCTGACTTAGAGTGAAGCACGCGGGAGGGTAGTCATTTCTGATCTTCTTGGCCTTTTTGCCTTTGCGACGACTTTCCGTGTCCTGCTTCGCCTCATCATCATCATCATCATCATCATCATCATCATCATCATCATCATCATCATCATCATCATCATCATATATAGCGTGAAGCTCCTGCCTGATGCCCATTGATTTCAAGTCTGCCCTTGCTTTCGGCCCATCTTTGGTCCTCTTTGGCATGTTGAGCAGGGTACCAAGCAGACTCTCGCACACATTCTTCATGATATGCATGAGATCAAGGCTGTGAGGCACACGGTGGATCTTCCAGTACGGCAAGTCCCAGAACACAGACCTCGTTTTCCATACCTTCAGCAGCGGCTCTGGCGCCTTTCGCTTCTTTCCTGGCTCTGGCGCCTTTTGCTTCTTTCCCGGCAGTGGGCAGTCTTTCCAATTTTTCAACAGCTCGTCTATTTCCTCGCTGCTCCTCGTACGTGGGCGTCCTTGGGGTTCGGTTTCACCATCGAACAGATCCTTGCGTTTTCTCCACGGGTCATCGTCGCGAAGCCACCTTCGATGTCCCATGAACACGGTTTTCGAAGACCCGGGATCTCTATCTAGCTGGCGATACGTTGTGTCATCCATGCACCTGACGCATCCAGAAAATCCGTGGACCACCTGCCCCGCGACATATCCGTAACCGAGATAGTCGTGCACCGTCGTGAGCAGCGCGGCTCTCATAGGGAAATATTCTTTCTCTGCGGCGTCCCACATATTGGCTGGCGTTTTCCACAGCGTGTCAAGCTCCTCTTTCAGCAGCCCCAGATACAGATTGATGTCGTTCCCTGGTTGTTTCGGTCCTTCAATTAGCATACTCATGTGAATGTACTTCCTCTTCATGCACAACCAGGGGGGAAGGTTGTACATCCACACAAACACAGGCCAGGTGCTATGTGTGCTTCTCTGGCTGCCAAATGGATTGACTCCATCGGTGCTCATGCCCAGCACGATGTTCCTTGGATTGTTCCCAAATTTTGGGTCTTCGAAGTTCAACGCTTGCCACTAGCTCGCATCCTTAGGGTGACTCGGCATCTTGTCTTTTTTATCTATCTCCGGATCATTTGCGTCATCTTCTCGCTTCTTCTCCTCCCTATCCGCGTGCCAACGCAGGAGCTTTGCTACCTTAGGGTCCGCGAAATACCGCTGCAGACGAGGAGTGATCAGAAAGTACCACACCACTTTTCGAGGAGCTTTCTTCCTCTTCTTGTATCGAGTGACGCCGCACACCGGACATATGGTAGACTCCGCGTGCTCGTCCCGATAAATGATGCAATTGTTCATGCACACATGGTATTTCACGTGCGGTAAATCCAGAGGACACACGATTTTCTTCGCCTCCTCCAAACTGGTCGGGCACTTGTTCCCCTTGGGAAGACGTTCGTGCCAGAATGACATGTTCTCGTTGAAGCATGCGTCGGTCATTTTGTGTTTTACCTTCATCTCCAGAGCCATGAGCGTTACTTTCAGGCGGGTATCCTCGGGCCTGCATCCTTCATACAATGGAGTAACCGCGTCTAACTCAAGTTGATCCATCTTGGCTTTCTCTCGGGCGGCAGCTCTTGCGTTATCCGTCTGCTTGAGAAGCAGCTCTTGAATATGAGGATCCTGCACCCAGCCCATCGATGGTCCAGCGTCGTCTGCTCCGCCGGCATCATCATCTTCATGATCATGCCCGTCGTCTACTCCGACATCTTCCTCATCATCATGTCCTGCATCTTCTACATGATGACTGTGTACAGCATCACCTCATGATCATCTCCTGGGGATTCTTCGTCTTCTCGCCCACCCGAGCCACGGTGGTTGTCTTGCTGCCCTTCCTCGTTTCTTGCCCGGCCCCCATGGACGACTTCATAGTCATCTTCATCACCTTGCCACTGATAGCCATCCATGAAACGATGCAAGAGCAGGTGGTCCCGCACCTGCCCGGATTCCGGGTTCGCAATAAGGCTCTTCAGCTTGCATCTTCGACACGGACATCTTATCTCCGTCTCGTTCTTTTGAAGCATCTCGGCCTTCGCGGACCTCAAAAACCTATTCACGATGCCTGCGGTCATCGTGCGGACCATGGTCGCCTGCGGGGTAGAGCAAAACGATATTTTAGAACCAAGAAAAAATTTGGCATGACTTTCCCTAAAAATAGGACCAAAAAGAATGCTTAATGCCAAAATTCTCGCGGAAACGGAAATGAATCAACATTCCGGCAAAATATTGGCAACTATCGCATTTCAAATACCGGTACACCTCCAAACACAAACACATATGCAACACCACAAACATATGCAACACCACGAACATACATAGATCTAGCTAGGCCATAAAAAGTGCATGTGCACATTGTTGTAGGGAGAACAACATAAATATAGCTTCCCCCCTTACTTACCTATCAAAACAAGGTAATTTGACCACTTAAATTGAATGAATCTATGGTGGAAATGAGGTGAAAAAGAGGAGGCACCCGAGACAAGGAGGAGGTGGAGAGAATGAAGTGGGGAGAAAGTGAGTGTGGGTAGGAGAGGCTGTCCAAAATATCTTGTTGCTGCCCACTTACTAATGGCGCACCAACTCTAAATGCGCCATTAGTAATCCAGGTTACTAATGGCGCACCTTCTGGTGGTGCGCCATTAGTAGTTTTGCAAAAAAAACATACTAATGGCGCATTGTTCCATAGTGCGCCATTACTAACAGTGCGCCATTAGTAGTTTTGCAAAAAAAAGGAATAAAAAATATAATAAAAAAAACAACATTAGTGGCGCACTTTCCGACAGGTGCACCATTACTAGTTACAACTAGTAATGGCGCACTGTGTCTGGATGCGCCATTAGTATGTTTGGACAGGCGCACTAGTTCAAAATTTTTTTGATACTAATGGCGCACCCTGGGCCAGGTGCGCCATTAGTACTTTCAGCTCTAATGGCGTATCAGAAGGTGGTGCGCCATTAGTATATACTAATGGCGCACCGCTTGTCTGGTGCGCCATTAGTGTCAATCCCATCTATATCCCTTTTTCTAGTAGTGTACTATTGGTGCTATCCATACTATTAATGATGAGAGTGATTATGCTTATGATATGAAAAGGCCCAAGCTTGGGGATGCTATGTTTGATGAGAATGACATGTTTGAGAATATATTTTCTGCAATTAATGTTTGTCCCAAACTTGGGGATGCTATGTTTAATGAAGATGATATTTCTAGCCTCCCAAGTTTTGATATGCAAATTTGTTATGATGATAGCATGCCCCCTACTTATGATGATTATATTGATGAAAGTGGGTTTGGAGAGGTCATGACTTTATTTAGTAATGATTCCACTATCTTGGAAGAGGTTTCAATCGATTATGATGAGAACAAAGTTGCTACTTATGATGATTATTGTGATGACACTTATGCTATAAAAATTAGTGAAGATTATATTTATAAAACTTCTCATTGTTATGATTACCCTTTTTCTTAACATTATTCTTTCAATGTGGAAACAACTTATAGTATTCGAGTTTCTTATGATACTCCCACTATTCTGAATAAGAAGAATTTTGCTTATGTGGAGAGTAGTAAATTTTCTATGCTTGTAGATCATGAAAAGGATGCTTTATGCGATGGTTATATTGTTGAATTCATTCATGATGCTACTGAAAATTATTATGAGGGAGGAACATATGCTTGTAGGAATTGCAATAATATCAAGTTTCCTCTCTATGTGCTTAAAATCTGGAAGTTATGCTTGTTTTACCTTCCTATGCAAGTTGATTCTTGTTCCCATAAGTTGTTTGCTCATAAAATCCCTATGCATAGGAAGTGGGTTAGACTTAAATGTGCTAGTCATATTCTTCATGATGCTCTCTTTATGTTACAATTCTTACCTTTAATGTGAGCATCATTGAAATCATCATGCCTAGCTAGGGGCGTTAAACGATAGCGCTTGTTGGGAGGCAACCCAACTTTATTTTTGTTCCTTGCTTTTTTCTCCTGTTTAGCAATAAATAATTCATCTAGCCTCTGTGATGATTGAGTTTTTATGCTTTCAATTAGTGTTTGTGCCAAGTACAACCTTTAGCGCTCATGAGATTTACTGTAAAAAACAGAAACTTTAGTGGGAAGACTTGGGGAAAGTCTTTGCGATCATGCTGTAAAAAACAGAAACTTTAGCGCTCATGAGATTTACTGCCATTTTTTATTGGAGAGTGCTATTTAGTTAATTATTTTTTTAGATAATTAATAGATAAATTCCTCACGTCCAGCAATTTATTTTAGAATTTTTGGGGTTCCAGAAGTTTGCGTTAGTTACAGATTACTACAGACTGTTCTATTTTTGACAGATTCTGTTTTTCATGTGTTGTTTTACTTATTTTGATGAATCTATGGCTAGTAAAAGAGTTTATAAACCATAGAGAAGTTGGAATACAGTAGGTTTGACACCAATATAAATAAAGAATGATTTCATTACAGTACCTTGAAGTGGTATTTTGTTTTCTTTCGCTAATGGAGCTTACGAGTTTTCTGTTAAGTTTTGTGTTGTGAAGTTTTCAAGTTTTGGGTAAAGATTCAATGGACTATGGAATAAGGACTGGCAAGATCCTAAGCTTGGGGATGCCCAAGGCACACCAAGCTAATATTCAAGGACAGCCAAGAGCATAAGCTTGGGGATGCCTCGGATGGCATCCCCTCTTTCGTCTTCGTTCATCGGTAACTTTACTTGGAGCTATATTTTTATTCGCCGCATGATATGTGTTTTGCTTGGAGTGTCATTTTATTTTAGTTTGTTTTGCTTGCTGTTTGAATAAAATACCAAGTCTGAAATTATTAAATATTAGATAGTCTTCACATAGTTTCATAATTATTCGACTACTCATTGAGCTTCACTTATATCTTTTGGAGTAGTTTGTCATTTGCTCTAGTGCTTCACTTATATCATTTTAGAGCACGACGGTGGTTTTATTTTGAAGAAATAGATGAACTCTCGTACTTCACTTATATCATTTTGAGAGTCTCTAAAAAGCATGGTAGTTTGCTTTGGTTATGAATTTAGTCCTAATATGATAGGCATCCAAGAGGGATATAATAAAAACTCTCATATAAAGTGCATTGAATACTATGAGAAGTTTGATACTTGATAATTGTTTTGAGATATGGATATGGGTATATTAGAGTCATGCTACTTGATTAGTTGTGGATTTGAGAAATACTTGTGTTGAAGTTTGTGATTCCCGTAGCATGCATGTATGGGGAACCGTTATGTGATGAAGTCGGAGCATGATTTATTTATTGATTGTCATCCTTATGAGTGGCGGTCGGGGACGAGCGATGGTATTTTCCTACTAATCTATCCCCCTAGGAGCATGCGCGTAATACTTTGTTTAGATAACTAATAGATTTTTTTCAGTAAGTATGTGAGTTCTTTATGACTAATGTTGAGTCCATGGATTATACGCACTCTCACCCTTCCACCATTGCTAGCCTCTCTAGTACCGCGCAACTTTCGCCGGTACCATAAACCCACCATTTACCTTCCTCAAAACAGCCACCATACCTACCTATTATGGCATTTCCATAGCCATTCCTAGATATATTTCCATGCAACTTTCCACCGTACCGTTTATTATGACACGCTTCATCATTGTCATATTGCTTTGATGATCATGTAGTTGACATCGTATTTGTGGCAAAGCCACCATTCATAATTCTTTCATACATGTCACTCATGAGTCATTGCACATCCCGGTACACCGCCGGAGGCATTCATATAGAGTCATATTTTGTTCTAAGTATCGAGTTGTAATTCTTGAGTTGTGAGTAAATAAAAGTGTGATGATCATCATTATTAGAGCATTGTCCCAGTGAGGACAGGATGATGGAGACTATGATTCCCCCACAAGACGGGATGAGACTCCGGACGAAAAATAAATAAAAGAAAGAAAGAAAAGAGGCCAAAAGGAAAAAAAAGAAAGAAGGACCAAAAAATGAGAGAAAAAGAGAGAAGGGGCAATGCTACTATCCTTTTACCACACTTGTGCTTCAAAGTAGCACCATGATCTTCATGATAGAGAGTCACCTATGTTGTCACTTTCATATACTAGTGGGAATCTTTCATTATAGAACTTGGCTTGTATATTCCAATGACGGGCTTCCTCAAGATGCCCTAGGTCTTCGTGAGCAAGCGAGTTGGATGCACACCCACTTAGTTTCTTGTTGAGCTTTCATACACTTATAGCTCTAGTGCATCCATTGCATGGCAATCCCTACTCACTCACATTGATATCTATTGATGGGCATCTCCATAGCCCGTTGATACACCTAGTTGATGTGAGACTATCTTCTCCTTTTTGTCTTCTCCACAACCACAATTCTATTCCACCTATAGTGCTATGTCCATGGCTCACGTTGCATGAAAGTTGAAAAAGTTTGAGAACATCAAAAGTATGAAACAATTGCTTGGCTTGTCATCAGGGTTGTGCATGGTTTAAATATTTTGTGTGATGAAGATAGAGCATAGACAGACTATATGATTTTGTAGGAATAGCTTTCTTTGGCCATATTATTTTGATGAGACATGATTACTTTGTTAGTATGCTTGAAGTATTATTATTTTATGGATCTGAATATTATGGATCTGAATATTCTTGCCACAATATTAGACTTTTTTCTTGAATCTTATGGATCTGAATATTCTTGCCACAATAAAGAGAATTACATGGATAAATATGTTAGGTAGCATTCCACATCAAAAATTCTGTTTTATCATTTACCTACTCGAGGACGAGCAGGAATTAAGCTTGGGGATGCTGATACGTCTCCAATGTATCTATAATTTTTGATTGTTCCATGCTATTATATTATCTGATTTGGATGTTTATGGGCTTTATTATACACTTTTATAGTATTTTTAGGACTAACCTATTAACCGGAGGCCCAACCCAAATTGATGTTTTCTTGCCTATTTCAGCGTTTCGAAGAAAAGGAATAACAAACGGAGTCCAAACGGAATGAAACCTTCGGGAGAGTTATTTTTGGAACGAAAGCAATCCAGGAGACTTGGAGTAGACGTCAGGGAAGCTTCGAGGTGGCCACGAGGCAGGGAGGCGCGCCTGCCCCCTGGGCGTGCCCCCACCCTCGTGGGCCCCTTGTGGCTCCCCTGACCGACTTCTTTCACCTATATATGTCCATATACCCTAAAAACATCAGGGAACATAATAGATCGGGAGTTCTGCCGCCAGAAGCCTCTGTAGCCATCGAAAACCAATCTAGACCCATTCTGGCACCCTGCCGGAGGGGGGATCCTTCTCCGGTGGCCATCTTCATCATCCTGGTGCTCTCCATGACGAGGAGGGAGTAGTTCACCATCGGGGCTGAGGGTATGTACCAGTAGCTATGTGTTTGATCTCTCTCTCTCTCTCATGTTCTTGATTCGCACGATCTTGATGTATCGCGAGCTTTGCTATTATAGTTGGATCTTATGATGTTTTTCCCCCTCTACTCTCTTGTAATGGATTGAGTTTTCCCTTTGAAGTTATCTTATCGGATTGAGTATTTAAGGATTTGAGAACAATTGATGTATGTGTTGCATGTGCTTATCTGTGGTGACAATGGGATAACACGTGATCCACTTGATGTATGTTTTGGTGATCAACTTGCGAGTTCCGTGACCTCGTGAACTTATGCATAGTGGTTGGCACACTTTTTCGTCTTGACTCTCCGGTAGAAACTTTGGGAAACTCTTTGAAGTTCTTTGTGTTGGTTGAATAGATGAATCTGAGATTGTGTGATGCATATCGTATAATCATACCCACGGATACTTAGGTGACATTGGAGTATCTAGGTGACATCAGGGTTTTGGTTGATTTGTGTCTTAAGGTGTTATTCTAGTACGAACTCTATGATAGATTGAATGGAAAGAATAGCTTCGTGTTATTTTACTACGGACTCTTGAATAGATCGATCAGGAAGAATAACTTTGAGGTGGTTTTGTACTCTACAATAATCTCTTCGTTTGTTCTATGCTATTAGTGACTTTGGAGTGACTCTTTGTTGCATGTTGAGGGATAGTTATATGATCCAATTATGTTATTATTATTGAGAGAACTTGCACTAGTGAAAGTATGAACCCTAGGCCTTATTTCCTAGCATTGCAATACCGTTTACGCTCACTTTTATTACTTGTTACCTTGCTGTTTTTATAATTTCAGATTACAAAAACCTATATCTACCATCCATATTGCACTTGTATCACCATCTCTTCGCCGAACTAGTGCACCTATAGAATTTACCATTGTATTGGGTGTGTTGGGGACACAAGAGACTCTTTGTTATTTGGTTGCAGGGTTGTTTGAGAGAGACCATCTTTAACCTATGCCTCCCATGGATTGATAAACCTTAGGTCATCCACTTGAGGGAAATTTGCTACTGTCCTACAAACCTCTGCACTTGGAGGCCCAACAACGTCTACAAGAAGAAGGTTGTGTAGTAGACATCATAAACTGCTCTGGCCTTAGATCCGGAGCAGGTCGCGCCATCCGAGGACAGGAAGCTCAACCTCGTCACAGAAGCTGCAGACCCCCCGGTGTTGGAGCCAAACATAGACTTAACTTCAAGTAACATCTGTGTCACCGGAGCTACGGACTCGTTTCCGGTTATAAGTTCTGAACTATGTGCGTCCGTGCATGTCGAGCATGATCGGACATCGATTGCCGGATTCAGCGCCGCGGACATCTTCCGGCACTCGCCTGTGGATGACGTGCTAAACTCGTTAAGAGCACTATCTTTAGCAGGAGGCTCACAGCCGGATTGTGTCCAACTCGAACCAAAGGCTGATGTATACATGGTGGATGCACCAAAGGAGAATAGCGGCGATGACAAGAAATATCCAGCTGAGGATAAACCTTCCGAGATACAATCAAAGCGCCTGCGCCAGCGGCGCCGCTGTAAATCACGCCGCAGTTAAGACAACAACACCGACACAGGAGAAGATAATATTCCGGAAGGTGCCAAAGACAATGAAGACCCCGTCGACGCAGCCACTAAATAGGACGAACGAGAAGATGGGCAGGTTAGCCCTGGTAAAGAGGCCACGCACGAAGACTCGGAGGACAGTAGTTATCTTCCACTATCCGAGGATGAGGCGAGCCTCGGCACAGAGGATTTCATCGTGCTTGAGGAACCTCTTGAATAGGAGCGCTTCAAGCGCCAGCTAATAGCCACTGGAAGGAGCCTGAAAAAGAAGCAGCAGCATCTTCAAGCTGACCATGCTCTGCTCAACGACAAATGGACCGATGTCCTAGCAGCCGAAGAATAAGGCCTCAAGCGCCCAGCCAAAAGCTACGTGAAGCGCAAATTGCTACCTCAGTTCAACGATGAGGCGCCGGAACACATACTACCATCGCGCAATGCGGCTGACCGACCACCACGTGGTCGGGACAACACGGCAACTCAAGCCGAACACCAGCCCGCCCCGTCCCATCGCAAAGGCAGAGGTAAATCAGCTCACGGTCATACATACAACCTTCGGCAGGGCCTGAACAATAAAGTAGGACATACCAGATCGATCTACGGATCGTGAGGACGTGCCCTGACACGCGACAACAACCACCTATTCGGACGTGACAAACCTAGTCATACGCGGGCTGAATGCCGCAGGCGGACTCCATCAGAGCTACGTTGCGATACAGCTCGATATAGAGGCACTGCACACCCCCATTGCTTCACCGACGAAGTCATTGAACATGAATTCCGATAAGGGTTCAAACCCGTGAATATAGAATCATACGATGGAACCACAGACCCCGCGATATGGATTGAAGACTTCATTCTCCACATTCATATGGCCCGCGGCGATGACCTTCATGCTATCAAATACCTCCCCCTAAACTCAAAGGACCAGCCCGACACTGGTTAAATAGCCTGGCCGAAAATTCCATCGGCAGCTGGGAGGACTTGGAAGAAGCCTTCCTTGATAACTTCCAAGGTACATATGTTCGACCTCTGGACGCGGACGAGTTAAGTCATATAGTCCAACAGCCCGGAGAGTCCGCCAGGAAATTCTGGACTAGGTTCTTAACTAAAAAGAACCAGATCAACGATTGTCCGGAAGCTGAAGCCCTTGTAACATCCCAAATTTTCAATTTGGAATGTTATACACTAGATCATCATTGCATATCATATTTTATTGCATTTTAGCTGATCCTAGAAAATTCTACGCAACTCAAGGACCCTCGGAGAGAGTTGGGGATTTCGTTATTTTCATATTTGAGTTTTCTCAAATTTTGAAAATAGGATCATTTGATTTTATTTATTTTATCTTCAATTATTTCTATTACAAAAATATGAGAGAGGGAATAAAATGACTTTCCAAAAATAAATAAATATTGAGGATTTAATAAAAAAATCAAATAAGATTTTATTTTGGTTTTATTTGCAATTTTATTTGAATTTAGGAAAAATGCGTGTTTTTCAAAATTGCATTTAGGCCCCAAATAGATGTTCATCCTGTGCGGCTTGATTTTAGAATCCGGGGAAAATTTATTTCGGGATTTTTGGAGTCCGTTTAGTATTCCTTTTGTTTTTTTCTGAGCGTAACTATTTAAGAAAAACGCAACCGACCTACCGGGCCGTGTCCGACCTAGACACTTGGCCCGACCGGCTTTATATAGCCGGGGAGGCCCAGCCGGACCCCCAAACCCTAGCCGCCAACCCCGCCGCCCTAGCCCGCCGCCGCCGCCGCCTTTGCCGCCGCCACCGCCGCATCGCGCCGCCACCCCGCGCCGACCCCGCCGCCCGCTGGACCGCCGCTTGCCGGAGGTAGACCTCGTCGCCACCGGTTTTTCTCGAAAACCGATTGGTTTTCCGTCGGTTTTGTTCAGTTTTTTTAGTTTCGTTTTTTTATAGATCGGTTTTTCGGTTTATTTATTTAGTGAGCGTTCGCTCATTCGTTCGTTTTAACGAACACGTTCATCGTTTAGATCCAGTTAACAAACGTCCGTTCGTTAATCTGTTCGTCGTTTTTCTTTTTCTCGGATTAAATCCGCGATTTTTTCTGGTCGCCATTCCTGATCCATTTTTCGTTCTAGTATAACTTTTCGCTCGTTTATCGGAATCAGGCGATTCAAGCGCCTGGAGTTTTGTCTCGAAACCCTCTTTCCGTTTAACCAACTCAAACAAGTTTTTGCCACTGTAAAAATTGCCCTAGATCCATAATAGTAAACGAAGCCTGTTTCTTTTGCCGTTTGTCTTTCGTTGCTTCGTTCAATTCGATTCTTTTTGCCAATCGGAGTTCTTAAGTTGAATTTTCTGGTTAGATCTCTTCTTCGAGTTTTACCTATGCATTAGTTGAGTACTTATTGTATGCTTGTTTGTTTGCGATAGAGTATCCGGAGTGCGCCGCTTGCAACTTTGAATCGCTAGGTTTCCCGGATCATCAGCAAGGCAAGTAACACTTTGATCATACCTCCTACTACCCAGTTTTATTGCATTAGATCAATCCTCACATATTGCATGGTTAGGATCTAATTAAATTGTGGGTTTGGGAAGTAGTTGAGGTACTACCTATTACCTGTTTATTATCAAACCTTTGGGAGTTACTTCTACGTTGCTTATTATGCTATGCTATGCTAGTAGACGTGGATTGGGTGAGTGTATCCATGATAGATGTGAGATTGTTAAATTAATGGTTTATCTAAGGTGGCAACTTAAATACACATCTGGGTGGATTGAGGCAGCTGGGTATTCCAGCGATTGCCTGTTTTCTTTTGGACCGCCACCCAGGCTCAAAGGGATCATGAGATTATTCATGCTAGAAACTTCCGTGTGCAGCCACAAGCTACTATGGGCTCTAGCATAGTTGACTAAGTCGTGCGAACTCTTACAGTGGTAGACTAGCAGATGTAGGGGAAAGTAGGTGTAACGGTCTACCCGATCGTAAGGTGCTAGCGCTTCTGAAAGACTATGTCTCGGTCATCCGTTTCTCAAACACCATGTAGTGCGAGAAATCAAACGGAGGCGATCGAGTCTTGTGGGGAAAAGTGCGCAAACCTCTGTAGAGTGTATAAACTAATCATGGTTAGCCGTGTCCCCGGTTATGGACAACTTGAGTATCTAGTACCTGGATTATCATGTGAATCTCATCATGTTACTCTAATTAATTTTGTTGGGTTTGTTTAATGATGATGCTTAAATGGGATTGAGAATGCTGTCAACCATTCTCAATGTTTAACAACTACCATGATAGTTAAGTAAAATTTATTCCTTTGCAGTAGGGAAAATTTGGCTTTACGCAAAACTGTAACCATAGAGCTTTCCACCAGCCAAATATGCATATAGTATAGCTTATTCATTCATTGTTCTCTATGTGTTACATTTCCAGCATATTCCATGTGCTGACCTGTTTCGGGCTGCAATGTTCATGTTGCAGACTTTTCAGACGACGATTAAGGTGCTTTTAGGTCGTGGTTCTATACTTAGTGATGGCGTTGGAGTTGATGGACTCACTTATCTTCCAAGCCTTCCGCTGTTATCGTTATTAGATGGCCTTAAGCCATATTTATTGTAATAAGTTCTCTTTTGAGACACTCGATGTAATAAGTGTGTGATTGCTACTCTGTTATAAATCCTTCAAAGTACTGTGTGGTGTCAGCATTACTGATCCAGGGATGACACCTAAGCACAGAGATTGGACCATTTGAGGTCTGGTCGCTACAAGATGGTATCAGAGCACACGCTAACTGTAGGACACGACCACTAAGCTAAAAGTCCTAGATCACTATTCACTCTCTTCTCATTCTGACTTCTCATCTTTTCTACTCTTTTAGGATGGCGGATGCAAGGAACAAGTTCATGCAACCAGATGAAGATACACCCTTTGGACGTCACTTGAAGGAAGTCACTAGATACCTGAACATAGGAGTACCAAGCTTCACCGGAACCTACAATGCCACTTTACCTGAAGAAGAGCGCTGGATGATTCAGGTTCAAGTTCCAGGAAGGACGTTCATGCCAGTCACTGAGCCCATAGAGTTTTCTTTTGATGCACCAACTTGGAGTCTAGGAAAGAGCATCACAGCTCACATCGCCATGGGACGCATTGGAGAAGTTTACCGCAATGATATGAAGGATACTATCTACCAGATTTGTGGGTGCCGAGATGAGCACTGGGAGATGATCAGCACCAGGAAGGATAGATCAATTGCAGCTTTTATCCAGGAGTTAAACCAGCACATTTGACGTCAGGAGAACCAGATGTGCGCCGACATGATAGATCTGAAGAAGGCAAAGACTAGAATCAAGGAACTGGAGGAAGAACTCAAGGCTACACATGAAGATTATGAAGAGGAAATCGAAGTACTAGTAGACAAGAATGTCGAGTTAACAATGAAGATCGGAATATTCATGGGAGACCCTACACCAGTAGAGGAAGACGAAGAATCCAAGGAGATTCGCCCGGCATCATCATCGACGACACCGACTCGGATCCAGATGATAGCGATGATGACTATGTTGATGAAGCTGGAGAAGATATCATGGAGTCTGCAATCGAAGAATATTTCTAGTAGACCACCTCATCAGTAGTAGTAGTCCACCATGTAAATATAGTAGTTCGAGCACTTTGTGATAGATAGATCGATTGTATGCCCTTGTTTGATTGATTGAATGAAGTGATATTGTTTGCCTTTGCCTCATGTGCATATGAGTAGTGTTTTCTCTCTAGACCCCTCTCTATACTTAAATCTCATCTTTTCTAAACCCTCAGATGCCTCCGAGACGTGACCCCGGATTTACCTTTCCACCGGAGCTCACCTAGTTGATCCAGCAGCAGAACACATTGATGCAGTTGCTAGTCCAGAATCAGAATCAGGGGAACAACAAAAACAACCCACCACCACCACCACCTGTTGATCACTTAGCCCGTTTTCTTAGGCTGAATCCGCCAGTGTTTTCCAATAGCACCGAGCCTATAGTAGCAGATGATTGGCTCCACAAGACAGCAAGGGAGTTCACCACCGCAGGATGCACAGATGCGGAAAAGGTGAAGTTTGCCGCACATCAGCTTGAAGGACCCGCAGCATCATGGTGGGAGAACTTCACAGCCACTTTCCCTGTCGACACTGTCATGTGGGACCAGTTTCAGCAGGCTTTCCATACTGCCCATGTTTCAGCAGGAGCTATGGCCATGAAGAAGCGACAGTTTTGCAACTTGCGCCAAGGAGGAAGGACAGTTGGCCAGTATGTGGAGGACTTTAGTAAGCTAGCACGTTATGCCCCAGATGACGTAGCTACGGATGCAGCTAAGCAGGAGAAGTTTCTGGAAGGACCGAATGATGAGTTGAGCATGCAGTTGATGGTAGCAACCTTCAACAACTACCAGGAGTTGGTAGATCGTGCTCTTATGATTGAAGGGAAGCAGCAGCAGATTGAGAATCGCAAGAGGAAGTATGGACAAGGGAAGTACAATTTAGGAGCTCAGCAGAAGCCACGTTTACCCCTAGACCGGGAGGACATTTTCAGCATACCCATGGAGGAGGTAGCTCGCACAATCACAATGGCACCAAGAATGGTAATGGGAATGGAGGAAGCAACAGCCAGAACCGCACCAACCGATCAACCCCAGCCAAGAGAGACCTGAGCCAAGTCACTTGTTTCAAGTGCCAGAAGACCGGACATTATGCAAATGAATGTCCTGAAGCCAGAATGGAAATGGCAATGGAAGCTCTAGGAAGAAGCCGAACCCTTTCAACAGGGGACAGGTGAACCACGTTAATGTGCAGGAGGTAAAAGATCAACCGGATGCAGTAATCGGTAAGTTTTTGGTTAAGTCATTTACTGCACTCGTTCTTTTCGATACTGGTGCATCACATTGATACATATCAAGGGGATTTGTGGACAAGGTTAACCTGCCCACCAAAGTTCTTAGAACACCTATGTTAGTAAGCTCACCAGGAGCGGAGTATATGGCTAGCAAGGGATGTTTTCAAGTGCCATTGAGTATAGGTAGGCATGTGTTTCCCTCGGATTTGATCATTTTGGAATCACAAGGTTTGGAATAATTCTGGGTATGGATTGGCTGTCGATGTATGGAGGAAACATCGATTGCGCCAGTAAGTCGATTTTTCTTACCACCCCAGAAGGGAGAAGGATCAAGTATGTATCTCGGCATGTGCCGAAGAGGACTCAAGTAAATTGTCTAACAGGAGTTGTGCAGGAGGAAGTACCAGTAGTGAAGGATTTCCCTGATGTATTTCCAGAAGAGTTTCCAGGCATGCCATCGGAGAGAGATATTGAGTTTTTGATTGAGCTTTTGCCAGGCACATGACCAATATCTAAAAAACCATATAGGATGCCCGCAAAGGATTTGGTGGAGATTAAGAAGCAGATTAAGGAGTTACTAGATAAAGGATATATTCGCCCAAGTTCTTCACCTTAGGGATCGCTAGTACTTCTAGTGGAGAAGAAGGATGGATCGTTAAGAATGGTTGTTGATTATCGAGGATTGAATGAAGTAACCATCAAGAACAAGTACCCACTACCGATGATCATGAAGGAAATATGCCCTAGAGGCAATAATAATGTTATTATTTTATTTCCTTATATCATGATACATGTTTATTATTCATGCTAGAATTGTATTATCCGGAAACATAATACTTGTGTGAATACATAGACAAATCAAACGTCACTAGTATGCCTCTACTTGACTAGCTCATTAATCAAAGATGGTTATGTTTCCTAACCATAGACATGTGTTGTCATTTGATTAACGGGATCACATTATTAGGAGAATGATGTGATTGACATGACCCATTCCATTAGCTTAGCACCCGATCGTTTAGTATGTTGCTATTGCTTTCTTCATGACTTATACATGTTCCTATGACTATGAGATTATGCAACTCCCGTTTGCCGGAGGAACACTTTGTGTGCTACCAAACGTCACAACGTAACTGGGTGATTATAAAGGAGCTCTACAGGTGTCTCCAAAGGTAAATGTTGGGTTGGCGTATTTCGAGATTAGGATTTGTCACTCCGATTGTCGGAGAGGTATCTCTGGGCCCTCTCGGTAATGCACATCACATAAGCCTTGCAAGCATTGCAACTAATGAGTTAGTTGCGAGATGATGTATTACGAAACGAGTAAAGAGACTTGCCGGTAACGTGATTGAACTAGGTATTGAGATACCGACGATCGAATCTCGGGCAAGTAACATACTGATGACAAAGGGAACAACGTATGTTGTTATGCGGTCTGACCGATAAAGATCTTCGTAGAATATGTAGGAGCCAATATGAGCATCCAGGTTCCGCTATTGGTTATTGACCGGAGACATGTCTCGGTCATGTCTACATTGTTCTTGAACCCGTAGGGTTCACACGCTTAAGGTTTCGATGACAGTTATATTCTGAGTTTATGAGTTTTGATGTACCGAAGTTAGTTCGAAGTCCCGGATGTGATCACGGACATAACGAGGAGTCTCGAAATGGTCGAGACATAAAGATTGATATATTAGAAGGCTATATTCGGACATCGGAAGTGTTTTGGGTGATTTCGGAGAAAACCGAAGTACCGGAGGGTTACCGGAACCCCCCCCCCCCCTGGGAGAAGTAATGGGCCATATGGGCCTTAGTGGAGAAAGAGAAGGGCGGCCAGGGTGGGCCGTGCGCCTCCTCCCCCCTAGTCCTAATTGGACTAGGAGAGGGGGGCGGCGCCCCCCTTTCCTTCTTCTTCCCCACTTCCTTCCCCCTCCTAGTAGGAGTCCTACTCCTACTAGGAGGAGGACTCCTCCTTGGCGCGCCTATAGGGCCGGCCGGCCTTCTCCCTTTGCTCCTTTATATACGGGGGCAGGGGGCACCCCTAGAAACACAAGTTGATCCAAGTGATCGTTTTCTTAGACGTGTGCGGTGCCCCCTTCCACCATAATCCTCGATAATATTGTAGCGGTGCTTAGGCGAAGCCCTGCGACAGTAAAACATCAAGATCGTCACCATGCCGTCGTGCTGACGGAACTCTTCCCCGACACTTTGCTAGATCCGAGTCCGGGGATCATCATCGAGCTGAACGTGTGCTAAAACTCGGAGGTGCCGTAGTTTCGGTGCTTGATCGGTCGGGCCGTGAAGACGTACGACTACATCAACCGCATTGTGCTAACGCTTCCGCTGTCGGTCTACAAGGGTACGTAGATCACACTCTCCCCTCTCGTTGCTATGCATCACCATGATCTTGCATGTGCGTAGGAATTTTTTTGAAATTACTACGTTCCCCAACAGTGGCATCCAAGCCAGGTTTTATGTGTTGATGTTATATGCACGAGTACAACACAAGTGAGTTGTGGGAAATATAAGTCATACTGCTTACCAGCATGTCATACTTTGGTTCGGCGGTATTGTTGGACGAAGCGGCCCGGACCGACATTACGCGAACGCTTACGCGAGACCGGTTCTCCCGACGTGATTTGCACAAAGGTGGCTAGCGGGTGTCAGTTTCTCCAACTTTAGTTGAACCGAGTGTGGCTACGCCCGGTCCTTGCGAAGGTTAAAACAGCACCAACTTGACAAACTATCGTTGTGGTTTTGATGCGTAGGTAAGATTGGTTCTTGCTTAAGCCCGTAGCAGCAACGTAAAACTTGCAACAACAAAGTAGAGGACGTCTAACTTGTTTTTGCATGGCATGATGTGATGTGATATGGTCAAGACATGATGCTAAATTTTATTGTATGAGATGATCATGTTTTGTAACCAAGTTATCGGCAACTAGCAGGAGCCATATGGTTGTCGCTTTATTGTATGCAATGCAATTGCGCTGTAATGCTTTACTTTATCACTAAGCGGTAGCGATAGTCATGGAAGCATAAGATTGGCGAGACGACAACGATGATACGATGGTGATCAAGGTGTCGCGCCGGTGACGATGGTGATCACGATGGTGCTTCGAAGATGAAGATCACAAGCACAAGATGATGATGGCCATATCATATCACTTATATTGATTGCATTTGATGTTTATCTTTTTGCATCTTATCTTGCTTTGATTGACGGTAGCATTTTAAGATGATCTCTCACTAATTATCAAGAAGTGTTCTCCCTGAGTATGCACCATTGCGAAAGTTCTTCGTGCTGAGACACCACGTGATGATCGGGTGTGATAGGCTCTACGTTCAAATACAACGGGTGCAAAACAGTTGCACACGCGGAATACTCAGGTTATACTTGACGAGCCAAGCATATAAAGATATGGCCTCGGAACACGGAGACCGAAAGGTCGAGCGTGAATCATATAGTAGATATGATCAACATAGTGATGTTCACCAATGAAACTACTCCATCTCACGTGATGATCGGACATGGTTTAGTTGATTTGGATCACGTAATCACTTAGAGGATTAGAGGGATGTCTATCTAAGTGGGAGTTCTTTAGTAATATGATTAATTGAACCTAAATTTATCATGTACTTAGTACCTGATAGTATCTTGCTTGTTTATGTTTGATTGTAGATAGATGGCCCGTGCTGTTGTTCCGTTGAATTTTAATGCGTTCCTTGAGAAAGCAAGGTTGAAAGATGATGGTAGCAATTACACGGACTGGGTCCGTAACTTGAGGATTATCCTCATTGTTGCACAGAAGAATTACGTCCTAGAAGCACCGCTGGGTGCCAGGCCTGCAGCTGGAGCAACACCAGATGTTATGAACATCTGGCAGAGCAAAGCTGATGACTATTTGATAGTTCAGTGTGCCATGCTTTACGGCTTAGAATCGGGACTTCAACGACGTTTTGAACATCATGGAGCATATGAGATGTTCCAGGAGTTGAAGTTAATATTTCAAGCAAATGCCCGAATTGAGAGATATGAAGTCTCCAATAAGTTCTATAGCTGCAAGATGGAGAAGAACAGTTCTGTCAGTGAGCATATACTCAAAATGTCTGGGTATAATAATCACTTGATCCAATTGGGAGTTAATCTTCCAGATGATTGCGTCATTGACAGAATTCTCCAATCACTGCCACCAAGTTACAAGAGCTTCGTGATGAACTATAATATGCAAGGGATGAATAAGACTATTCCCGAGCTCTTCACAATGCTGAAAGCTGCGGAGGTAGAAATCAAGAAGGAGCATCAAGTGTTGATGGTCAATAAGACCACTAGTTTCAAGAAAAAGGGCAAAGGAAAGAAGAAGGGGAACTTCAAAAGGAACAGCAAGCAAGTTGCTACTCAAGAGAAGAAACCCAAACCTGGACCTAAGCCTGAAACTGAGTGCTTCTACTGCAAGCAGACTGGTCACTTGAAGCGGAACTACCCCAAGTATTTGGCGGATAAGAAGGATGGCAAGGTGAACAAAGGTATATGTGATATACATGTTATTGATGTGTACCTTACTAATGCTCACAGTAGCACCTGGGTATTTGGTACTGATTTTGTTGCTAACATTTGCAACTCGAAACAGGGACTACGGATTAAGCGAAGATTGGCTAAGGACGAGGTGACGATGCGCGTGGGAAATGGTTCCAAAGTCGATGTGATCGTGGTCGGCACGCTACCTCTACATCTACCTTCAGGATTAGTATTAGACCGAAATTATTGTTATTTGGTGCCAGCGTTAAGCATGAACATTATATCTGGTCTTGTTTGATGCGAGACGGTTATTCATTTAAATCAGAGAATAATGGTTGTTCTATTTTATGAGTAATATCTTTTATGGTCATGCACCCTTAAAGAGTGGTCTATTCTTATTAAATCTCGATAGTAGTGACACACATATTCATAATGTTGAAGCCAAAAGATGCAGAGTTGATAATGATAGTGCAACTTATTTGTGGCACTGCCATTTGGGTCATATCGGTGTAAAGCACATGAAGAAACTCCATACTGATGGACTTTTGGAACCACTTGATTATGAATCACTTGGTACTTGCGAACCGTGCCTTATGGGTAAGATGCCTTACTGGA